>NW_027047907.1:0-12106 GCF_025399875.1 Dalotia coriaria | reverse complement strand
GCTAAAAAAACCCTTTTTTTTGGGGCCGTTTTTTGGGTTTTTTAAAAAAATTTTAAGCATTTTTTTCCAAAACCCCATTTTAAAAAAAGTTTTTCCCGGGGTTTTTGGAAAAAAAAAAATTCTTTTTTCAAAAATAGACGCAAATTAAAACCCAAAAAAAAATAAAACGAAAAAAAAACCCCAAAAAAAAAAAATTTTTTTTTTTTTGGGGTCGTTTTTAAAATGCTGTTTTTTTTACGCGTTAAAAACGCAGAAAAAAGCTAAAAACGGCTGTTTTGCAAAAATAAGCATTTTAAAGCATTTTAGATCGTTGTCGTTCAAAGGGGACGCAAATTAATAAAAACGAATAATAAAATTTCTGCTTTTTTGTTGTTACGCGTTAAAACGCAGATTAAAGCCAAAACGTGCTGTTTTTTTTAAAAAGCATTTTAAAGCTTTTTAATCGTTAAAATCGTTCAAATGGGCAATATTAAAAAAAACGAAAAAAAAAAAATTCGTCTTTTTTATGTTTTTTAGGTTAAAAAACGGGGGAAAACCCCCAAACGGCTGTTTTGCTAAAATAAGCATTTTAAAGCATTTTAGACTTTAAACGTTAAAAGGCAAATAAAAATAAAAACGAATAATAAAAATTTCGTCTTTTTGCTGTTTTACGCGTTAAAAAACGCAGAATAAAGCTCAAACGTGCTGTTTTGCTAAAAAAAGCATTTTCGCATTTTAGATCGTAAAACGTTCAAATAAAAGAAAATTAATAAAAAACGAATAAAAAACGCTTTTTTGCGTTTTACGCTTTAAAACGCATTTTTAAACCCAAAAACGGCGTTTTGTAAAATAAGATTTTCCCTTTTTAATCGTTGAAATCGTTCAAATAGAGAAATATTAAAAAAAAACGAATAAAAAAAAATTTTGCCGTTTTTTGGTTTTACGCGTTGCAGATTGCTCAAAACGTGCTGTTTTGCAAAATAAGCATTTTCAAGCATTTTAGATCGTTGAAAGTTCAAATAAAAGCAATAAATAAAAACGAATAAAAAAAAATTCGTCGTTTTATGTTTTTTTAGGTTAAAACGAGATTAAAGCTAAAAACGGCGTTTTGCAAAAATGCATTTTCGCATTTTGATCGTTGAAATCTAAAAAACGAAAAAATAAAAACGAAAAAAATTTGTCGTTTTATGTGTTTACGCGTTAAAAGGGAAAAAAAAGCTCAAAACGGCTGTTTTGCAAAAAATAAGCATTTTCAACATTTTAGATCGTTGAAACGTTAAAATAGAGAATTTAAAAAAACGAATAAAAAATTTTCTGTTTTTGTTGTTTTAGGGTTAAAACGCAAAAAAGCCCTGCTGTTTTGCTAAAATAAAAAGCATTTTAAACCCGGAAACGTTAAAATGACGCAATATTAAAAAAAAACGAATAAAAAAATTTTGTCGTTTTATGGTTTTTCGCGAAAAACGAGATTAAAGCTAAAAACGTTTTTTGCTAAAATAACATTTTCTACATTTTAGATCGTTGAACGTTCAAATAGAAGCTAATATTAATAAAAATCTAAATAATAAAAATTCGTCGTTTTATGTTGGTTTTACGCGTTAAAACGCAGATTAAAGTTAAAAAACGTGCTGTTTTGCTAAAATAAGCATTTTCAAGATTTAGATCGTTGAAATCGTTCAACAGACGCAATAAAAATAAAAAGAATAATAAAATTTCGTCGTTTTATAAGGTTTTACGTTAAAACGCAGAATAAAAGCTCAAAATCGTGCTGTTTTGTTGGGTAAATAAGCATTTTCCAAGACGATCGCTGAAATCGTTCAAATAGGACGCAATATTAATAAAAAAACGAATAATAAAAAATTCTCGTCGTTTATGCTGTTTACGCGTTAAAACGCGGCGATTAAAGCTCGCAAACGCCGTTTTGCTAAAATAAGCATTTCTCAAGCATTTTAGATAGTTGAAATCGTTCAAATAGAAGCAATATTAATAAAAACGAATAATAAAAATTCGTCGTTTTTATAAGCTGTTTTACGCGTTAAACGCAGATTAAAAGCTCAAAATTGCGCTGTTTTGCTAAATAAGCATTTTTCAAGCATTTTAGATCGTTGAAATCGTTCATATAGAAAACAATATTAATAAAAACGAATAATAAAAAAATTCGTCGTTTTTATAAGCGTTTTACGTTAAAACGCAGATTAAAAGCTCAAAACGTGCTGTTTTGCTAAAAATAAAGCATTTTTCAAGCATTTTAGGATCGTTGAAATCGTTCAAATGGACGTAACAATATTAATAAAACGAATAATAAAAATTTCTGTCGTTTTATGCTGTTTTACGCGTTAAACGCAGATAAAAGCTCAAAACGTGCTGTTTTGCTGCGCTACCAAGCATTTTAGATCGTTGAAATCGTTCAAATAGACGCAATAAAAATAAAACGAATAATAAAAATTTCGTCGTTTTATACTGTTTTACGCGTTAAACGCGCAGAATAAAGCCTGCAAACGTGCTGTTTTGCTAAATAAGCATTTTCAAGCATTTTAGATCGCTGGAAATCGTTCAACAGACGCAATATTAATAAAAACGAATAATAAAAATTTCGTCGTTTTTATGCTGTTTTACGCATTAAAAACGCAGATTAAAAGCTCAAACGCGCTGTTTTGCTGCTAAAATAAGCATTTTCAAGCATTTTTTAGATCGTTGAAATCGTTCAAATAGAAGCAATATTATAAAAAAAAAACGAATAATAAAAATTGCGATTTTTATGTTGTTTTACGCGTTAAACGCAGATTAAAAGCTCAAAACGTGCTGTTTTCCTAAAAATAAGGATTTTCAAGCATTTTAGATCGTTGAAATCGTTCAAATAGAAGCAATATTAATAAAAAAAACGAATAATAAAAATTCGTCGTTTATGCTGTTTTACGCGTTAAAACGCAGATTTAAAAGCTCAAAACGTGCTGTTTTGCTAAAATAAGCATTTTCAAGCATTTTTAGATCGCTGAAATCACCAAATAGAAGCTAATATTAATAAAAACGAATAATAAAAAAATCTTTCGTCGTTTTATGCCGTTTTACGCGTTAAACGCGGTGATTAAAGCTCAAAAACGCGCTGTTTTGCTAAAATAAGCATTTCAAGCATTTTAGATCGTTGAAATCGTTCAAATGGACGCAATATTAATAAATAAAAGTTCAACAATAAAATTTCGTCGTTTTTATAAGCTGTTTTACGCGTTAAACGCAGATTAAAGCTCAAACGTGCTGTTTTGCTAAAATAAGCATTTTCGCCATATTTTAGATGGTTGAAATCGTTCAAATAGACGCAACAAAAATAAAAACGCACAATAAAAATTTCCGTCGTTTTATGCTGTTTTACGCGTTAAAACGCAGAATAAAGCCCAAATGCTGTTTTGCTAAAATAAGCATTTCGCCATTTTAGATCAAGCTGAAATCGTTCAAATAGACGCATATTAATAAAAACGAATACCAAAAATTCCCTGTCGTTTTATGCTGTTTTACGCGTTAAACGCAGATTAAAACTCAAAACGTGCTGTTTTGCTAAAATAAGCATTTTCGCTAATTTTAGATCGTTGAAATCGTTCAAATAGAAGCAAATATTAATAAAAAGCGAATAATAAAAATTCGTCGTTTTTATGCTGCCTTTTACCTGTTAAAACGCAGATTAAAGCTCTCAAAACATGCTGTTTTGCTAAAATAAGCATTTTCAAGCATTTTAGATCGTTTAAATCGTTCAAATAGACGCAAATAAAAATAAAAAAACGAATAATAAAATTTCGTCGTTTTATGTTGTTTTTACGCGTTAAAACGCAGAATAAAGCTCAAAACGTGCTGTTTTGCTAAAATAAGTATTTTCTCAAGCATTTTAGATCGTTGAAATCGTTCAAATAGACGCAATATTGCCAATAAAAACGAATAATAAAAATTCCCTTCGTCGTTTTATGCTGCTCTTTACGCGCTAAAACGCAGTGATTCGTGCCTCAAAACGTGCTGTTTTGCTAAAATAAGCATTTTCAAGCATTTTTAGATCGCTGGAAATCGTTCAAATAGAAGCATTAATAAAAACGAATAATAAAAAAATTCGTCGTTTTATGCGCTGTTTTACGCGTTAAACGCAGATTAAAGCTCAAACGTGCTGTTTTGCTAAAATAAGCATTTTCACATTTTAGATCGTTGAAATGTTCAAATAGAAGCAATATTAATAAAAACGAATAATAAAAAATCGTCGTTTTTATGCTGTTTTACGCGTTAAACGCAGATTAAAGCTCAAACAAAAGCTGTTTTGCTAAAATAAGCATTTTCTGCCATTTTAGATCGTTGAAATCGTTCAAATGGACGCAATATTAATAAAAACGAATAATAAAATTTCGTCGTTTTATAGCTGTTTTACGCGTTAAAAACGCAGATTAAAGCTCAAACGCTGTTTTGCTAAAATAAGCATATTCAAGCATTTTAGGATCGTTGAAATCGTTCAAATAGACGCACAAAAAATAAAAAACGAATAATAAAATTTCGTCGTTTTTATGCTGTTTTTACGCGTTAAAACGCAGATTAAAGCTCAAAACGCTGTTTTGCTAAAATAAGCATTTTCAAGCATTTTAGATCGTTGAAATCGTTCAAATAGACGAAATAAAAATAAAAAACGAATAATAAAAAATTTCGTTGTTTTATGCTGTTTTACGCGTTAAAACGCGTGAATAAAAGCCCAATGTGCTGTTTTGTTAAAATTAGCATTTTCAAGCATTTTAGATCGTTGAAATCGTTCAAATAGACGCAATATTATTAAAAAAACGAATAATAAAATTTCTGTCGTTTTATGCTGTTTTACGTTAAACGCAGATTAAAAGCTCAAACGTGCTGTTTTGCTGCTGCTAAAATGCTAATTTTCAAGCATTTTAGATCGTTGAAATCGTGCAAATAGAAGCAATATTAATAAAAAAACGAATAATAAAAATTCCCGTCGTTTTATGCTGTTTTACGCGTTAAAACGCAGATTAAAGCTCAAAACGCTGTTTTATAAAATAAGCATTTTCGCCATTTTAGATCGTTGAAATCGTGCAAATAGAAGCAATATTAATAAAAAACGAATAATAAAAATTCGTCGTTTTATGCTGTTTTACGCGTTAAAACGCAGATTAAAAGCTCCTTCAAAACGTGCTGTTTTGCTAAAATAAGCATTTTCTGCTTACATTTTAGATCGTTGAAATCGTTCAAATAGACGCATTATTAATAAAACGAATAATAAAAATTTACTGTTTTATGCTGTTTACGCGTTAAAACGCAGATTTTTCAAAACGTGAAGTTTTGCTAAACAAGCATTTTCGCTTTTAGATCGTTAAAATCGTTCAAATAGAAGCAATATTACTGCGAATTTACCAAAAATCTGTCGTTTTATGCTGTTTTACGCGTTAAAACGCAGATTAAAAGCTCAAACGTGCTGTTTTGCTAAAATAAGCATTTTCAAGCATTTTAGATCGTTGAAATTGTTCAAATAGACGCAATAAAAAATATAAAACGAATAATAAAATTTTGTCGTTTTATGCTGTTTTACGCGTTAAAACGTAGAATAAAAGCTCAAACGTGCTTTCGTTTTGCTAAAATAAGCATTTTCAAGCATTTGAGATCGTTGAACCGTTCAAATAGACGCAATATTAATAAAAAAAAAACTAATAATAAAAGTAACACCCGTCGTTTTTATGCTGTTTACGCGTTAAACGCAGATTAAAGCTCAAAACGTGCTGTTTTGCTAAAAATAAGCATTTTCAAGCATTTTAGATCGTTGAAATCGTTCAAATAGACGCAATATTAATAAAACGAATAATAAAAATTTTGCCGTTTTATGCTGTTTTACGCGTTAAAACGCAGATTAAAGCTCAAAACGTGCTGTTTTGCTAAAATAATCTCATTTTCAAGCATTTTAGGATCGTTGAAATCGTTCAAATAGACGCAATATTAAATAAAAAGTTCAATAATAAAAATTCTGTCGTTTTGTATGCTGTTTTACGCGTTAAAATGCAGATTAAAGTTTTTCCGCCAAAACGCGCTGTTTTGCTAAAATAAGCATTTTCAAGCATTTTAGACGCTTGAAATCGTTCAAATAGAAGCTTTCAATATTAATAAAAAGCGAATAATAAAAATTCGTCGTTTTATGCTGTTTTACGCGTTAAAACGCAGATTAAAGCTCAAAACGTGCTGTTTTGCTAAAATAAGCATTTTCAAGCATTTTAGATCGTTGAACGTTCAAATAGACGCAATAAAAATAAAAACGAATAATAAAAATTTCCCTGTCGTTTTATGCTGTTTTACGTTAAAACGCAGAGGCAAAAGCTCAAAACGTGCTGTTTTGCTAAAATAAGCATTTTCAAGCATTTTGTGATCGTTGTTCAGTTCAAATAGAAGCAATATTAATAAAAACGAATAATAAAAATTGCCGTTTTATGCTGTTTTACGCGTTAAAACGCAAATTAAAGCTCAAAACGTGCTGTTTTGCTAAAATAAGCATTTTCAAGCATTTTAGATCGTTGAAATCGTTCAAATAGACGCAATATTAATAAAAACGAATAATAAAAGTACCCGTCGTTTTATGCTGTTTTACGCGTTAAACGCAGATTAAAGCTCAAACGCGCTGTTTTGCTAAAATAAGTATTTTCAAGCATTTTAGATCGTTGAAATCGTTCAAATAGACGCAATATTAATAAAAACGAATAATAAAAATTTCTGTCGTTTTATGTTGTTTTACGCGTTAAAAACGCAGAATAAAGCTCAAAACGTGCTGTTTTGCCCAAATAAGCATTTTCAAGCATTTTGTATCGCTGAAATCGTTCAAATAGAAGCAATTATTAATAAAAAAAACGAATAACAGAAAATTCGTCGTTTTATGCTGTTTTACGCGTTAAAACGCAGATTAAAGGTCAAAAGGGGCTGTTTTGCTTAAATAGCATTTTCAAGCATTTTAGATCACCGTTGAAATCGTTCAACAGACGTGCAATATTAATAAAACGAAATAATAAAAAATTCGTCGTTTTATGTTGTTTTACGCGTTAAAACGCAGATTAAAATTAAAACGTGCTGTTTTGTTAAAATAAGACATTTTCAAGCATTTTAGATCGCTGAAACCGTTCCGTTAGAAGCAATATTAATAAAACGAATAATGTACCCGTCGTTTTATGCTGTTTTGCGCGTTAAAATGCAGATTAAAGCCTTCAAACGAGCTGTTTTACTACAGTCAAGCATTTTTCAAGCATTTTTAGATCGTTGAAATCGTTCAAATAGAAGCAATATTACACAAAAACGAATAATGTAATTCGTCGTTTTTATATGCTGTTTTACGCGTTAAAAACGCAGATTAAAAGCTCAAAACGTGCTGTTTTGCTGCTACAAATAAGCATTTTCGCCATTTTAGATCGCTGGAAATCGTTCAAATGGACGCAATATTAATAAAAAACGAATAATGTACCCTGTCGATTTTATGCTGTTTTACGCGCTAAACGCAGATTAAAGCTCAAACGTGCTGTTTTGCTAAATAAGCATTTCAAGCATTTTAGATCGTTGAAATCGTTCAAATAGAAGCAATATTAATAAAAACGAACGTCAAAAATCTTCGTCGTTTTTATGCTGTTTACGCGTTAAAACGCAGATTAAAAGCTCAAAACGTGCTGTTTTGCTAAAATTAGCATCAAAGCATTTTAGATCGTTGAAATCGTTCAACAGACGTGCAATAAAAATAAAAACGAATAATAAAAAATTTCGTCGTTTTATGCTGTTTTACGCGTTAAAACGCAGAATGCTCAAACGTGCCGGTTTTGCAAAAATAAGCATTTTCAAGCATTTTAGATCGTTGAAATCGTTCAAATAGAAGCAAATATTAATAAAAAACGAATAATAAAAATCTGGCCGTTTTATGCTGCTCTTACGCGTCAAAAACGCAGATTAAAAGCTCAAACGTGCTGTTTTGCTAAAATAAGCATTTTCAGGCATTTTCGATCGTTGAAATCACCGTTCAAATAGACGCACATTAATAAAAACGAATAATAAAAATTCTGTCGTTTTTATGCTGTTTTACGCGTTAAAACGCAGATTGCTTCCTAAAACGTTGTTTTGCTGTAAATAAGCATTTTCAAGCATTTTAGATCGCTGGAAATCTTCAACAGAAGTTAAATATTAATAAAAAACGAATACCAAAAATTCGTCGTTTTATGTTGTTTTACGCGTTAAAACGCAGATTAAAGCTCAAACGTGCTGTTTTGCTAAAATAAGCATTTTCAAGCATTTTAGATCGCTGAAATCGTTCAAATAGACGCAATAAAAAATAAAAACGAATAATAAAATTTCGTCGTTTTTATGCTGTTTTACGCGTTAAACGCAGAATAAAAGCCCAAATGCTGTTTTGCTAAAATAAGCATTTTCAAGCATTTTAGATCGTTGAAATCGTTCAAATAGACGCACAATATTAATAAAAACGAATAATAAAAATTTCCGTCGTTTTATAAGCTGTTTTACGCGTTAAAACGCAGATTAAAGCTCAAACGTGCTGTTTTGCTAAAATAACATTTCTCAAGCATTTTAGATCGTTGAAATCGTTCAAATAGAAGCAATATTAATAAAAACGAATAATAAAAAATTCGTCGTTTTATAAGTTGTTTTACGCGTTAAAAAACGCAGATTAAAGTTAAAATGTGCTGTTTTAGTTAAAATAAGCATTTTCAAGCATTTTAGATCGTTGAAATGTTCAACAGATCGCAATAAAAAATAAAAAACGAATAAGAAAAATTTCGTCGTTTTTATGTTGTTTTACGCGTTAAAACGCAGAATAAAGCTCAAAACGTGCTGTTTTGCTAAAATAAGCATTTTCAAGCATTTTAGATCGTTGAAAATCGTTCAAATAGACGCGGCATTATTAATAAAACGAATAATAAAATTTCGTCGTTTTATGTTGTTTTACGCGTTAAACGCAGTGATTAAAGCTCAAAACGTGCTGTTTTGCTAAAATAAGCATTTTCAAGCATTTTAGACGTTGAAATCGTTCAAATAAAAGCAATATTAATATAAAACGAATAATGTACCCGTCGTTTTATGTTTGTTTTACGCGTTAAAACGCAGATTAAAGCTCAAACGTGCTGTTTTGCTAAAATAAGCATTTAAGCATTTTAGATCGTTGAAATCGTTCAAAATGGACGCAATATTAATAAAAACGAATAATAAAAATTCTCTGTCGTTTTATAAAGTTGTTTTACGCGTTAAACGCAGATTAAAGCTCAAACGTGCTGTTTTGCTAAAATAAGCATTTTCAAGCATTTTAGATCGTTGAAATCGTTCAAATAGACGCAATAAAAATAAAACGCATAATAAAAAATTTCTGTCGTTTTTATACTGTTTTACGCGCGTTAAAACGCAGAATAAAGCTCAAACGTGCTGTTTTGCTAAAATAAGCATTTTCAAGCATTTTAGATCGTTGAAATCGTTCAACAGGGCGCAAATATTAATAAAACGAATAATAAAAAATTTCGTCGTTTTATGTTGCTGTTTACGCTAAACGCAGGATTAAAGCTCAAAACGTGCTGTTTGCTAAAATAAGCATTTTCAAGCATTTTAGATCGTTGAAATCGTTCAAATAGAAGCAATATTATAAAACGAATAATAAAATTCGTCGTTTTATGCTGTTTTACGCGTTAAATCGCAGATTAAAGCTCAAAACGTGCTGTTTTGCACAAGCATTTTCGAGCATTTTAGATCGTTAAAATCGTTCAAATAGAAGCAATATTAATAAAAACGAATAATAAAATTCGTCGTTTTATGTTGTTTTACGCGTTAAAATGCGCAGATTAAAGCTAAAAACGTGCCGTTTTGCTAAAATAAAGCATTTTCAAGCATTTTAGATCGTTGAAACTCGTTCAAATAGACGCAATATTAATAAAAACGAAATAATAAAAATTGTCGTTTTTATGCTGTTTTACGCGTTAAAACGCATTGTGCTCAAAACGTGCTTTGCTAAAATAAGCATTTTCAAGCATTTTAGACGCCGGAAATCGTTCAAATAGAAGCTACTATTAATAAAAATCGAATAATAAAAAATTGTCGTTTTATGTTGTTTTACGCGTTAAAACGCAGATTAAAAGCTCAAAACGCGCTGTTTTGCTAAAATAAGCATTTTCAAGCATTTTAGATCGCTGAAATCGTTCAAATAGAAGCAATATTAATAAAAACGAATAATAAAAAATTCGTCGTTTTATGCTGTTTACGCGTTAAAACGCAGATTAAAAGCTCAAACGTGCTGTTTTGCTAAAATAAGCATTTTCAAGCATTTTAGATCAAGCTGAAATCGTTCAACAGACGCAATATTAAATAAAAAACGAATAATAAAAATTGCCGTTTTATGTTGTTTTACGCGTTAAACCCAGATTAAAGCTCAAACGTGCTGTTTTGCTGCTAAAATAAGCATTTTCAAGCATTTTAGATCGTTGAAATCGTTCAAATAGACGCAATATTAATAAAAACGAATATTAAAAATCGTCGTTTTTATGCTGTTTTACGCGTTAAAACGCAGATTAAAAGCTCAAACGTGCTGTTTTGCTAAAATAAAGCATTTTCAAGCATTATAGTTCGTTGAAATCGTTCAAATAGAAGCAATATTAATAAAAACGAATAATAAAAATTTCGTCGTTTTTATGCTGTTTTACGCGTTAAAACGCAGTTTAAAAAGCTGAAAACTTTACTGTTTTGCTAAAATAAGCATTTTCAGCATTTTAGATCGTTTGAAATCGTTCAAATAGAAGCAATATTAATAAAAACGATAATAAAAATTCGTCGTTTTTATGCTGTTTTACGCTTTAAAAGCGCAGTTTAAAAAGCTCAAAACGTGCTGTTTTGCTAAAATAAGCATTTTCAAGCATTTTAGATCGTTGAAATCGTTCAAATAGACGCAATATTAATAAAACGAATATTAAAAATTCGTCGTTTTTATGCTGTTTTTACGCGTTAAAACGCAGTTTAAAAAGCTCAAAACGTGCTGTTTTGCTAAAATAAGCATTTTCAAGCATTTTAGATCGCTGAAAATCGTTTCAAATAGAAGAATATTAATAAAACGAATAAAAAAAAACCGTCCCCGGTTTTTCCTTTACGCTTTAAAACCCGCGATTAAAAGCCCCAAAACGTCCCGTTTTGCTAAAATAAGCATTTTCAAGCATTTTAGACGTTGAAATGTTCAAATAGACGCAATAAAAAAAAAAAAACGAATAAAAAAAAATTTCGTCTTTTTTATGCTTTTTTTACGCGTTAAAACGCTGAATAAAGCTGAAAACGTACGGGTTTTTAAAATAAGCATTTTCAAGCATTTTAGATCGTTGAAATCGTTCAAAACCCAATATTAAAAAAAAACAAATAATAAAAATTTCGTGGTTTTTATGTTGTTTTACGCTTTAAAAAAGCAGATTAAAGCTCAAACGTGCTGTTTTGCTAAAATAAGCTTTTTTCAAGCATTTTAGATCGTTGAAATCGTTTAAAATAGAAGCAATATTAATAAAAACGAATAAAAAAAAATTTCCCGGCGTTTTATGTTTTTTTACGTTTAAAACGCAGATTTGCTCAAAACGTGCTGTTTTGTTTAAAATAAGCATTTTCAAGCATTTTAGATCGTTGAAACGTTCAAATAGACGCAATATTAAAAAAAAACGAAAAAAAAAAAAATTTCGCCCTTTTATGCTTTTTTTACGCGTTAAAACGCAGTTTAAAAACTCAAAAGGGCTGTTTTGCTAAAATAAGCATTTTCAACATTTTAGATCGTTGAAATCGTTCAAATAGAAGCAATATTAAAAAAAACGAATAATAAAAGTCGTCGTTTTATGCTTTTTTACGTGTTAAAACGCAGATTAAAAGCTCAAAAGGGCTGTTTTGCTAAAAAAAAGCATTTTCAAGTTTTTAGATCGGGGAAATCTTTCCAAATAGACGCAATATTAAAAAAAACGAAAAAAAAAAAATTTCGTCGTTTTATGCTGTTTAAGCGAAAAAAGGGCAGATTAAAGCTAAAAAACGTGCTGTTTTGCTTTTTTTAAGTATTTTCAAGCATTTTCGATCGCTGAAAGGGTTCAAATAAAAGCAAAAATAAAAACGAAAAAAAAACCGT
>NW_027047906.1:0-12106 GCF_025399875.1 Dalotia coriaria | reverse complement strand
CTAGACAATATTAATAAAACGAATAATAAAAATTCGTCTTTTTATGCTGTTACGCGTTAAAACGCAGATTAAAAGCTCAAACGGCTGTTTTGCTAAATAAGAAATTTTCAATGTTAAGAATTTCGAAAATAAGATTTCGGATTTTATCGTTGCGTTAAATAGAAGCAATATTAATAAAAAAATCGAATAATAAAAAATCGTCTTTTATGCTGTTTACGCGTTAAAACGCAGATTAAAGCTCAAAACGTGCTGTTTTGCTAAAATAAGCATTTTCAAGCATTTTAGATCGTTGAAATCGTTCAAATAGACGCAATATTAATAAAAACGAATAATAAAAATTTCGTCGTTTTATGCTGTTTTACGCGTTAAAACGCAGATTAAAAGCTCAAAACGTGCTGTTTTGCTAAAATAAGCATTTTCAAGCATTTTAGATCGTCGAAATCGTTCAAATAGAAGCAATATTAATAAAAACGAATAATCAAAATTTTTCGTCGTTTTATGCTGTTTTACGCGTTAAAACGCAGATTAAAAGCTCAAAACGTGCTGTTTTGCTTAAAAAGCATTTTCAAGCATTTTAGATCGTTAAAATCGTTTAAATAGAAGCAAACTATTAATAAAAACGAATAATAAAAATTCGTCATTTTTATGCTGTTTTACGCGTTAAAACGCAGATTAAAGCTCAAAACGTGCTGTTTTGCTAATATAAGCATTTTCAAGTATTTTAGATCGTTGAAATCGTTCAAATAGACGCAATATTAATAAAAACGAATAATAAAAATTTCGTCGTTTTATGCTGTTTTACGCGTTAAAACGCAGAATAAAGCTCAAAACGTGCTGTTTTGCTAAAATAAGCATTTTCAAGCATTTTAGATCGTTGAAATCGTTCAAATAGAAAGCAATATTAATAAAAACGAATAATAAAAAATTCGTCGTTTTTATGCTGTTTTACGCGTTAAAACGCAGATTAAAACTCAAAACGTGCTGTTTTGCTAAAATAAAAACATTTTCAAGCATTTTAGATCGTTGAAATCGTTCAAATAGACGCAATATTAATAAAAACGAATAATAAAAATTCGTCGTTTTTATGCTGTTTTACGCGTTAAAACGCAGATTAAAAGCTCAAAACGTGCCGTTTTGCTAAAATAAGCATTTTCAAGCATTTTAGATCGTTGAAATCGTTCAAATAGAAGCAATATTAATAAAAACGAATAATAAAATTTTCGTCGTTTTAATGCTGTTTTACGCGTTAAAACGCAGAATAAACTCAAACGTGCTGTTTTGCTAAAATAAGCATTTTCAAGCATTTTAGATCGTTGAAATCGTTAAAATAGACGCAATAAAAATAAAAACGAATAATAAAAATTTCGTCGTTTTATGCTGTTTTACGCGTTAAAACACAGGAATAAAGCTCAAAACGTGCTGTTTTGCTAAAATAAGCATTTTCAAGCATTTTAGATGGTTGAAATCGTTCAAATAGACGCAATAGTTAATAAAAACGAATAATAAAAATTTCGTCGTTTTTATGCTGTTTTACGCGTTAAAAACGCTGATTAAAAGCTCAAAACGTGCTGTTTTGCTAAAATAAGCATTTTGAAGCATTTTAGATCGTTGAAATCGTTCAAATAGAAGCAATATTAATAAAACGAATAATAAAAATTTCGTCGTTTTTATGTTGTTTTACGCGTTAAAACGCAGATTAAAGCTCAAAACGTGCTGTTTTGCTAAAATTAGCATTTTCAAGATTTAGCTCCGTTGAAATCGTTCAAATAGACGCAATATTAATAAAAACGAATAATAAAATTCCCTGTCGTTTTATGTTGCTTCACGCGTTAAAACGCAGAATAAAGCCCAAAACGTGCTGTTTTGCTAAAATAAGCATTTTCAAGCATTTTAGATCGCTGAAATCGTTCAAATAGAAGCAATATTAATAAAACGAATAATAAAAATCTGTCGTTTTTATGCTGTTTTACGCGTTATAACGTAGATTAAAGCCAAAAACGTGCTGTTTTGCTAAAATAAGCAGTTTCAAGCATTTTAGATCGTTGAAATCGTTCAAATAGACGCAATAAAAATAAAAACGAATAATAAAAATTTTGTCGTTTTTATGCTGTTTTACGCGTTAAACGCAGATTAAAGCTCAAAACGTGCTGTTTTGCTAAAATAAGCATTTTCGCTTTTTAGATCGTTGGAAATCGCTAAATAGAAGCAATATTAATAAAAACGTAACAATAAAAATTCTCTTGCCGTTTTATGCTGTTTTACGCGTTAAAACGCAGATTAAAGCTCAAAACGTGCTGTTTTGCTGTAACAAGCATTTTCAAGCATTTTAGATCGCTGGAACGTTTAAATAGAAGCAAATATTAATAAAAACGAAATTAGAAAAAAATTGTACTTTTTATGCTGTTTTACGCGTTAAAAACGCAGATTAAAGCTCAAACGTGCTGTTTTGCTAAAATAAGCATTTTCAAGCATTTTAGATCGCTGAAATCGCTCAAATAGACGCAATATTAATAAAAACAAATAATAAAAAATTTCGTCGTTTTTATGCTGTTTACGCGTTAAAACGCCGAATAAAAGCTCAAAACGTGCTGTTTTTGCTAAAATAAGCATTTTCAAGCATTTTAGATCGTTGAAATCGTTCAAATAGAAGCTAAATAATATTAATAAAACGAATAATAAAATTCGTCGTTTTATGCTGTTTTACGCGTTAAAACGCAGATTAAAGCTCAAAATGTGTTGTGTTGCTAAAATAAGCATTTTCAAGCATTTTAGATCGTTGAAATTGCCCAAATAGACGCAATATTAATAAAAAAACGAATAATAAAAATTCGTCGTTTTTATGTTGTTTTACGCGTTAAACGCAGATTAAAGCCTGCAAACGTGCTGTTTTGCTAAAAAATACATTTTAAGCATTTTTAGGTCGTTGGAAATCGTTCCAAATAGAAGCAATATTAATAAAAACGAATAATAAAAATTCGTCGTTTTATGCTGTTTTACTAGTTAAAAACGCAGATTAAAGCCTGCAAACGCTGTTTGCTAAAATAAGCATTTTCAAGCATTTTAGATCGTTGAACCGTTCAAATAGACGCAAATAAAAAATTAAAAAACGAATAATAAAAATTTCTGCACGTTTTATGTTGTTTTACGCGTTAAAACGCAGAATAAAAGCTCAAACGTGCTGTTTGCTAAAATAAGCATTTCAAGCATTTTAGATCGCTATTGAAATCGTTCAAATAGACGCAATAATATTAATAAAAAACGAATAATAAAATTCCTGTCGTTTTTATGCTGTTTTACGCGTTAAAGCGCAGATTAAAGCCTCAAACGTGCTGTTTTGCTAAAATACATTTTCAAGCATTTTAGATCGTTGGAAATCGTCTAAATAGACGCACAAAAATAAAAACGAATAATAAAAATTTCTGTCGTTTTATGCTGTTTTACGCGTTAAAACGCAAGATTAAAGCTCAAAACGTGCTGTTTGCTAAAATAAGCATTTTCAAGCATTTTAGATCGTTGAACTGTTCAAATACACGCAATATTAATAAAACGAATAATAAAATGTCGTCGTTTTTATGCTGTTTACGCGTTAAAACGCAGATTAAAGCTCAAACATGCTGTTTTATTAAAATAAGCATTTTCAAGCATTTTAGATCAAGCTGGAAATCGTTAAATAGAAGTAATATTAATAAAAACGAATGAATAAAATTTTCTGTCGTTTTATGCTGTTTTACGCGTTAAAACGCAGATTAAAGCACAAAAAACGTGCTGTTTTGCTAATATAAGCATTTTCTGGCATTTTTAGATCGTTTAAACCGTTCAAATAGACGCAATATTAATAAAAAACGAATAATAAAAATTTCTGTCGTTTTATGCTGTTTTACGCGTTAAAACGCAGAATAAAGCTCAAACGTGCGTTTTGCTAAATAAGCATTTTCAAGCATTTTAGATCGCTGAAATCGTTCAAATAGAAGCAATAATAAAACGAATAAAATTCGTCGTTTTATGTTGTTTTACGCGTTAAAACGCAGATTAAAGCTCAAACGTGCTGTTTTGCTAAAATAAAAACATATATTCAAGCATTTTAGATCGTTGAAATCGTTCAAATAGACGCAATATTAATAAAAAACGAATAATAAAAATTCGTCGTTTTATGTTGTTTTACGCGTTAAAACGCAGATTAAAGCTCAAAACGTGCTGTTTTGCTAAAATAAGTATTTTCAAGCATTTTAGATCGTTGTAAAATCGTTCAAATAGAAGCAATATTAATAAAAAAGAATAATAAAATTTCGTCGTTTTTTATACTGTTTACGCGTTAAAACGCAGATTAAAGCTCAAACGTGCTGTTTTATAAAATAAAAACATTTTCTGGGCATTTTAGATCGTTGAAATCGTTCAAATGACGTGCAATAAAATAAAAACGAATAAAAATTTCGTCGTTTTTATGTTGCCTTTACGCTAAAACGCAGAATGCTTCCAAAACGTGCTGTTTTGCTGCTAAAATAAGCATTTTCAAGCATTTTAGATCGTTGAACGTTCAAATAGACGCAATATTAATAAAAACGAATAATAAAAATTCCCTGTCGTTTTATAAGCGTTTACGCGTTAAAACGCGGTGAATAAAGCTCAAACGTGCTGTTTTGCTAAAATAAGCATTTTCAAGCATTTTGATCGTTGAACCGTTCAAATAGAAGCAATATTAATAGAAAACGAATAATAAAATACTGTCGTTTTATGCTGTTTTACGCGTTAAAACGCAGATTGTGCTCAAACGTGCTGTTTTGCTAAAATAAAGCATTTTCAAGCATTTTAGATCGTTGAAATCGTTCAAATAGACGTAATATTAATAAAACGAATAATAAAAATTTCGTCGTTTTATGTTGTTTTACGCGTTAAAACGCAGATTAAAGCTCAAACGTGCTGTTTTGCTAAAATAAGCATTTTCAAGCATTTTAGATCGTTGAACGTTCAAATATAGACGCAAATATTAATAAAAACGAATAATAAAATTTCGTCGTTTTATGCTGTTTCACGCGTTAAAACGCAGAATAAAAGCTCAAAACGCGCTGTTTTGCTAAAAATAAGCATTTTCAAGCATTTTAGATCGTTGAAATCGTTCAAATAGAAGCAATATTAATAAAAAAACGAATAATAAAAATTCGTCGTTTTTATGCTGTTTTACGCGTTATAACGCAGGATTAAAAGCTCAAAAACGTGCTGTTTTGCTAAAATAAGCATTTTCAAGCATTTTAGATCGTTGAAATCGTTCAAATAGACGTAAATAAAAAATAAAAACGAATAATAAAAATTCTGTCGTTTTATGCTGTTTTACGCGTTAAAAACGCAGATTAAAGCTCAAAACGTGCTGTTTTGCTAAAATAAGCATTTTCAAGCATTTTAGATCGTTGAAACCGTTCAAATAGAAGCAATATTAATAAAAACGAATAATAAAAATTTCCTGTCGTTTTATGCTGTTTTACGCGTTAAAAACGCAGATTAAAAGCCTTCAAAAACGCTGTTTTGTTAAAATAAGCATTTTCAAGACGCATCGTTGAAATCGTTTCTTAATAGAAGCAATATTAATAAAAAAACGAATTAGAAAAAATTGCAATTTTATGCTGTTTACGCGTTAAAACGGACAGTACCAAACGTGCTGTTTGCTAATATGCTATTTTCAAGCATTTTGTGATCGTTGAAATCGTTCAAATAGACGCAATATTAATAAAAACGAATAATAAAAATTTCGTCGTTTTTATGCTGTTTTACGCGTTAAAACGCAGAATAAAGCCTACAAAACGTGCTGTTTTGCTAAAATAAGCATTTTCAAGCATTTTAGATCGTTGAAATCGTTCAAATAGAAGCAATATTAATAAAAACGAATAATAAAAATTCGTCGTTTTATGCTGTTTACGCGTTAAAACGCAGATTAAAGCTCAAAACGTGCTTTTTTGCAAAAAATAAAACATTTTCAAGCTTTTTTGGATCTTTGAAACCCGCCCAAATAGAGGGCACAAAAAAAAAAAAACGAATAAAAAAAATTCTGTCGTTTTTATGTTGTTTTACGCGTTAAACGCAGAAAAAAAGCTCAAAACGTGCTTTTTTTTAAAAAATGTTACTTCCCATTTTAGATCGTTAAAATTGCCCAAAAAACGTTATTAAAAAAAAAAACGAAAAATAAAAATTTCGTCGTTTTTATGCGTTTTACGCGTTAAAACGCAGAAAAAAGCTCAAAACGTGCTGTTTTGCAAAAAATAAGCATTTTAAAGTTTTTTTGGATCGTTAAAAACGTTTAAAAATAGAAGCAATATTAAAAAAAAACGAATAATAAAATATTCGTCGTTTTATGTGTTTTTAGGGTTAAAACGCGGTTTAAAAAGCTAAAAACGTGCTGTTTTCCAAAAAATAAGCATTTTCAAGAATTTTGATCGTTGAAATCGTTCAAATAGAGGGCAATATTAAAAAAAAACGAATAAAAAAAATTTTCCCGTCGTTTTATGTTGTTTTACGCTTTAAAAAAACGCAGTTTAAAAAGCTAAAAAACGTGCTTTTTTGAAAAATTTAAGCATTTTCAAGCATTTTAGATCGTTGAAATCGTTCAAAAGACCCCAATATTAAAAAAAACGAATAAAAAATTTCCCCGTCTTTTTTATGTTTTTTTCACGCGTTAAAACGCGAATAAAGCTCAAAAGGGCTGTTTTGTTTGGGCTTTTTCGCTTTTAGATCTTTTAAAACGTTCAAATAGAAGCAATATTAAAAAAAAACGAATAAAAAAAAAATTGTCGTTTTATGTTTTACGCGTTATAACGCAGATTAAAGCTCAAAACGTGCTGTTTTGCTAAAATAAGAATTTTCAAGCATTTTAGATCGTTGAAATCGTTCAAAAGACGCAAAAAAATTTCAATAATAAAAATTTCGTCGTTTTTTGCTGTTTTACGCGTTAAAACGCAGTTTAAAAGCTAAAAAGGGCTTTTTTGTTTAAAAATAAGCATTTTCAAGCTTTTTTGGATCTTTGGGAAATCTTTCCCAAATAAAAGCAAATTTAATAAAAACGAATAAAAAAAAAATTTCGTCTTTTTTATGTTTTTTGGGCTTTAAAAACGCAGTTTGCCCCCGGGCCGTTTTGTTTAAAAAGCATTTTCAAGCATTTTAGATCGGGGAAATCGTTTAAATAGAAGCAATATTAATAAAAACGAATTAAAAAAAAAATTCGAAATTTTTTATGCTTTTTTTACGCTTTAAAAACGCAGATTAAAGCTAAAAAAGGGCCCCTTTTTTTCCAAAAAATAAGATTTTCAAGCATTTTAGATCGTTGAAACCCCCTCAAAAGACGAAAATATTAAAAAAAACAAAATAAAAAAATTTTTTTTTCGTTTTTATGCCCGCTTTAAAAACCCCGAATAAACCCCCAAAAACGGGGCTTTTTTGCTAAAATAAGCATTTTCAAGCATTTTAGATCGAAAAAACCGTTCAAATAGAAGAAAAATTAAAAAAAAAACGAATAAAAAAAAAATTCGTCGTTTTATGTTTTTGTTTTACGCTTTAAAAAACGCGGGATTAAAGCTCAAAACGTGTTGTTTTGCAAAAAATAAGCATTTTCAAGCATTTTAGATCGTTAAAATGTTTAAATAGACGCAATATTTAAAAAAAAACGAATAAAAAAAAATTGTCGTTTTTATGTTGTTTTTACGCGTTAAAACGCAGTTTAAAAAGCTCAAAACGTGCTGTTTTCCCATAAAATAAGCATTTTCAAGCATTTTGGGGTCGTTGAAATCGTTCAAATAGAAGCAAATTAATAAAAACGAATAAAAAAAATTGTCGTTTTATGCTGTTTTATTTATTTAAAAAGGGAGATTAAAGCTAAAAAGGGCTGTTTTGCTAAAATAAGTTTTTAAGCTTTTTTGGATCGTTAAAACCGTTCAACAGACGCAATAAAAAAAAAAAACGAATAATAAAAACCCCCGTCTTTTTTGCTGTTTTACGCGAAAACGCAAAAAAGCTCAAAACGTGCTGTTTTGCTAAAATAAGCATTTTCAAGCATTTAGATCGTTGAAATCGTTCAAATAGAAGCAATATTAATAGAAAACGAATAATAAAAATATTCGTCGTTTTATGCCGTTTTACGCGTTAAAACGCAGATTGTGCCCAAACGCGCCTGTTTTGCTAAAATAAGCAAGCATTTTCGCCATTTTGTGATCGCTGAAATCGTCTTCAAATAGACGCGCAAATATTAATAATAAAACGAATAATAAAAATTTCGTCGTTTTATGCTGTTTTACGCGGCAAAACGCAGATTAAAGCTCAAAACGTGCCGTTTTGCTAAATAAGCATTTTCGCGCATTTTAGATCGCTGAAACGTTCAAATAGACGCAATATTAATAAAACGAATAATATGTACCTGTCGCTTTTGCTGCTCTTACGTTAAAACGGCATGCCCAAAATGCGCTATTTTGTATATAAAATAAGCATTTTCAAGCATTTTAGATCGTTGAAATCGTTCAAATAGAAGCTAAATATTAATAAAAAAAACGAATAATAAAAATCTGTCGTTTTATGCTGTTTTACGCGTTATAACGCAGATTAAAGCTCAAAACGCGCTGCTTTGCTGTGTCAGTACGCCATTTTAGATCGCTGGAAATCGTCTCAAATAGACGCGCACAAAAATAAAAACGAATAATGTACCTCGCCGTTTTATGTTGTTTACGCGTTAAAACGGATTGCGCCCAAACGTGCTGTTTTGCTGTGCCAAGCATTTTCAAGCATTTCCTGAATCGTTGAAATGTCTTAAATAGAAGCTACTATTAATAAAACGAATAATAAAATTCTGTCAAGTTTTATAGTTGCTCTTTACGCGTTAAAACGCAGATTGTGCCCAAACGCTTTGTTTTGTTAAAATAAGCATTTTCAAGCATTTTAGATCGTTGGAAATCGCAGTTTTAAATAGGAAGCAATATTACTAAACGAATTAGGAAAATCTGTAATTTTATGTTCGGTTTACGCGTTAAACGCAGATTAAAGCCTGCCAAACGCTGTTTCACAATATAAGCATTTTCGCGCATTTTGACTGCTGAAACCGTTCAAGACGCCGCCATTAATAAAACGAATAATGTACCCCGTCGTTTTATGCTGTTTTACGCGTTAAACGTAACAAAAGCTCAAACGCGTCATTTCGCTAAAATAAGCATTTTCAAGCATTTAGATCGTTGAAATCGTTCAAATAGAGCAATAGCTACCAAAACGAATCAATAAAAAATTCGTCGTTTTATGCTGTTTCACGCGCGTTGTGTAAACGATTAAATTAAAACGCCGACAACAAAAACATTTTCAAGCATTTCAGACGCTGAAATCGTTCAAATGACGCAATATTGCTGTTCAATAATAAAAACGTCGTTTTATGCGCTGTTTTACGCGTTAAAACGCAGATTAAAGCCCAAAACGCGCCGTTTTGCTAAAATAAGCGTTTCAAGCATTTTAATCGTTCAAAATAGGCTAAATATTAAAAACGAATAATAAAAATTTCGTCGTTTTATGCTGTTTTACGCGTTAAAACGCTAAGAATCAGCTCAAAACGTGCTGTTTCTACAAAATAAAGCATTTTCAAGCGATTTTAGACCGTTGAAATCGTTTAAATAGCTAACATAATAAAACGAATTGTGAAAAAATTCGTGTTTTATGCTGGTTTTACGCGTTAAACGCAGATTGCTCAAACGCGCTGTTTTGCTAAAAATAAGCATTTCGCATTTTGATCGCTGAAATCGCCCAAATAGACGCGTATTAATAAAACAGCATAAAATTCGCCGTTTTATGCTGTTTTACGCGCGTTAAAAACGCCGAATAAAGCCCAAACGTGCTGTTTCTTGCTAAAATAAGTTACTTTCAAGCATTTTAGATCGCTGAACGTTCAAATAGAAGCAATATTAAATAAAACGAATAATAAAAATTCGTCGTTTTATGCTGTTTACGCGTTAAAACGCAGATTAGCTCAAACGTGCTGTTTTGCCAAAATAAGCATTTTAAGCATTTTTAGATCGCTGAAATCGTTCAATAGACGCAATATTAACAAAACGAATAATAAAAATCTGTCGTTTTATGCTGTTTTACGCGTTAAACGTAGATTTCAAAGCCTCGTGCGCTGTTTGCTGCTAAAATAAGCATTTCTGCCATTTTAGGTCGTTGAAATCGTTCTAAATAGAAGCAATATTACAAAACGAAATAATAAAAATTCGTCGTTTTATGCTGTTTTACTTCAGTTAAAACGCAGATTAAAGCTCAAAACGTGCTGTTTCATAAAATAAGCATTTCGCTATATTTCCAGATCGCCGAACCAACGCAATAGACGCGCACAAAAATAAAACGAATAATAAAAAATTTCCTGGGTCGTTTTAGCGTTTCACGCAAACGCAGAATAAAGCTCAAAACGTGCTGTTTTGCTAAAATAAGCATTTTCAAGCATTTTCAGATCGTTAGAAATCGTCTCAAATAGACGCACATTAATAAAACGAATAATAAAAATTCGTCGTTTTGCGCTGTTTTACGCGTTAAAGCGCATTTTCAAAAGTCAAAACGTGCTGCTTGCTAAAATAAGGTACTTTCAAGCATTTTAGATCGTTGAAATCGTCTTCAAATAGGACGTAGCTGAAAAATAAAAACGAATAATAAAAATTTCTGTCGTTTTATGCTGTTTTACGCGTTAAAACGCGGAATAAAAGCTCAAATCGTGCTGTTGTTTTGCTAAAATAAGCATTTTCAAGCATTTTAGATCACGCTGAAATCGTTCAAATAGACGCAATACATTAATAAAACGAATAATAAAAATTTCGTCGTTTGCGCTTTCGCTTTACGTTAAAGCGCAGATTAAAGCTCAAAACGCTGTTTTGCTAAAAATAAGCATTTCTAAAGCATTTTAGATCGTTGAAATCACCGTTCAAATAGATCGCAATAAAACAAAAAACGTGAATAATGTAAAATTCCCCTACAAGTTTGCGTTGTTTCAATACGCGTTAAAACGGTATTGCGCCCGCCAAAACGCTGTTTCAAAATAAGCATTTCTGCCATTTAGATCGTTGAAATCGTTCAAATACATCAGCAATATTAATAAAAACGAATAATAAAAATCGTCGTCGTTTTATGCTGTTTTACGCGTTAAACGCAGATTAAAGCCTGCAACATGCTGTTTTGCTTAAAATAAGCATTTTCAAGCATTTTAGATCAGCGAAACCGTTCAAATAGAAGTACATTAATAAAAAAGGTAATAAACTTTTCGGCCGCTTTTTATGCTGTTTTACGCATAAACGATTGCGCCAATGTAAAAACGCGCCAAGCGGCTGCTAAAATAAGCATTTTCAAGCATTTTAGATCGTTGAAATCGTTCAAATAGAAGCAATTTTAAAAAAACGAATAATAAAATTCGTCGTTTTATGCAGTTTTACGCGTTAAAACGCAGATTAAAGCTCAAAACGTGCTGTTTTGCTAAAATAAGCATTTTCAAGCATTTTAGATCGTTGAAATCGTTCAAATAGACGCAATATAATAAAAACGAATAATAAAATTTGTCGTTTTATGCTGTTTTACGCTTTAAAAACGCAGATTAAAGCTCAAACGTGCTGTTTTGCTAAAATAAGCATTTTCAAGCCGGATCGTGAAATCGTTCAAATAGACGCAATATTAATAAAAACGAATAAAAAAATTCGTCGTTTTATGCTGTTTACGCGTTAAAACGCAGATTAAAGCTCAAAACGTGCTGTTTTGCTAAAATAAGCATTTTCAAGCATTTTAGATCGTTGAAATCGTTCAAATAGAAGCAATATTAAAAAAAAACGAATAATAAAATTTCGTCGTTTTATGCTGTTTTACGCGTTAAAACGCAGATTAAAGCTCAAAACGTGCTGTTTTGCTAAAATAAGCATTTTCAAGCATTTGATCGCTGAAATCGTTCAAATAGACGCAATATTAATAAAACGAATAATAAAACCCGTCGTTTTATGTGTTTTACGCGTTAAAACGCAGATTAAAGCTCAAAACGCGTTTTGCTAAAATAAGCATTTTCAGCATTATCGTTGAAATCGTTCAAATAGACGCAATATTAATAAAACGAAATAAAAATTTTCGTTTT
>NW_027047905.1:5000-12107 GCF_025399875.1 Dalotia coriaria | reverse complement strand
AAAAATTAAAGCTCAAAACGGCTGTTTTGCTAAAATAAGCATTTTCAAGCTTTTTAGATAGTTAAAACGTTCAAAAGAAAAAAATTTTAATAAAAACGAAAAAAAAAAAACGTCGTTTTATGCTGTTTTAGGCTTTAAAAACGCAGATTAAACTCAAAACGTGCGTTTTGCTAAAATAAGCATTTTCGCATTTTGATCGTTGAAACGTTCAAATAGACGCAATAAAAAAAAAAACAAAAAAAAATTTCGTCTTTTTTTTGTTTTTCACGCGTTAAAACGCGAAAAAAGCTCAAAACGTGCTGTTTTTTTAAAAAAGCATTTTCAAGCATTTTGACGTTGAAACGTTCAAATGCGCAATATTTAAAAACGAATAATAAAATTTCGTTGTTTTATGCTGTTTTAGGGTTAAAACGCAGAAAAGCTAAAAACGTGCGTTTTCAAAAAAGCATTTTCAAGCATTTTGATCGGGGAAATCTTCAAAAGCCCAATATTAATAAAAACGAATAAAAAAATTTCGTCGTTTTTGCGTTTTACGCGTCAAAAAAGATTAAAGCTAAAAACGTACTTTTTTGCAAAAATAAGCATTTTCGCGACGTAAAATGTTCAAATAGAAGCAATTTTAAAAAAAAACAAAAATAAAAAAATTGTCGTTTTTTTGTTTTAGGGTTAAAACGCGTTAAAAACTCAAACGTGCTGTTTTCAAAATGCATTTTCAAGCTTTTTAGATCGTGAAATCGTTCAAAGACGCAATATTAAAAAAAAACGAATAAAAAAAAATTTCGTCTTTTTTTGCTTTTTTACGCTTTAAAAAACGCAGAAAAACTAAAAACGTGCGGTTTTGCTAAAATAAGCATTTTCAAGCATTTTAGATCGTTGAAATCGTTCAAAGAACAAATTAAAAAAAACGAAAATAAAAAATTTGTCTTTTTTATGCTGTTATAGCGAAAAAACGCAGTTTAAAAATCAAAACGGCTTTTTTTGTTTAAAAATAAGCATTTTCGCTTTTTAGATCATTGAAATCTTCAAATAGACGCAATATTAAAAAAAACGAATAATAAAAAATCGTCGTTTTATGCTGTTTTGGCGTTAAAACGCAGATTAAAACTAAAAACTGCTGTTTTGCTAAAATAAGATTTTCAAGATTTTAGACGTTGAAATCGTTCAAATAGAAGCAAATTAAAAAAAAACGAATAAAAAAAATTTCGTCGTTTTATGCTGTTTTACCCCTTTAAAACGCAGTTTAAAAAGCTCAAAACGTGCTGTTTTGCTAAAATAAGCATTTTCAAAATTTTAGATCGTTGAAATCGTTTAAATAGAAGCAAAAAAAAAAAACGAATAAAAAAATTCGTCTTTTTATGTGTTTTACGCTTTAAAAACGAGAAAAACTCAAAACGGCTGTTTTTAAAATAAGCATTTTCAAGCTTTTTAGATCGTTGAAATCGTTCAAAAAGCAATATTAAAACAATAATAAAAATTTCGTCTTTTTTTTTGGTTTTACGCTTTAAAAACGCTGATTCTCAAACGTGCTGTTTTGCTAAAAAAGCATTTTCGCATTTTAGATCGTTTAAACTTTCCCAAAAGACGCAATAAAATAAAAAACGAATAATTTTCGTCGTTTTTGCTGTTTTACGTTAAAACGCAGATTAAACCCAAAAACGTCTTTTTGCTAAAATAAGCATTTTAAAGCTTTTTAGATCGTTGAAATCGTTCAAATAGAAGAAAAAATAAAAAAACGAATAAAAAAAAAAATTGTCGTTTTATTTTTTTTACGCGTTAAAACGCAGATTGCTAAAAACGGCTGTTTTGCTAAAATAAGCATTTTCGCATTTTAGATCGTTGAAATCGTTAAAAAAGAAGCAATTTTAAAAAAAAACGAATAATAAAAATTGTCTTTTTTTATGCTGTTTACGCGTTAAACGCAGATTAAAGCTCAAAAGGGCTGTTTTGAAAAAAATAAAGCATTTTCAAGCTTTTTTTGATCGTTGAAATCTTCAAATAGAAGCAATATTAATAAAAACGAATAAAAACACCCGTCGTTTTATGCGTTTTAGGCGTTAAAACGCAGATTAAAGCTCAAAACGTGCTGTTTTGCTAAAATAAGCATTTTCAAGCATTTTAGATCGTTGAAATCGTTCAAATAGACGCAATAAAAATAAAAACGAATAAAAATTTCGTCGTTTTTTTTGCTTTTCACGCGTTAAAACGCAGAATAAAGCTCAAAACGTGCTGTTTTGCTAAAAAGCATTTTCAAGCATTTTAGATCGTTGAAATCGTTCAAATAGACGCAATATTAATAAAAACGAATAATAAAAATTTCGTTGTTTTATGCTGTTTTACGCGTTAAAACGCAGATTAAAGCTCAAAACGTGCTGTTTTGCTAAAAATAAGCATTTTCAAGCATTTTAGATCGTGGAAATCGTTCAAATAGACGCAATATTAATAAAAACGAATAAAAAATTTCGTCGTTTTTATGCTGTTTACGCGTCAAAACGAAGATTAAAGCTCAAAACGTACTGTTTTTGCTAAAATAAGCATTTTCAAGCATTTTAGATCGTTGAAATCGTTCAAATAGAAGCAATATTAATAAAAACGAATAATAAAAATTCGTCGTTTTTATTGTTTTACGTTAAACGCAGATTAAAAGCTCAAAACGTGCTGTTTTGCTAAAAAAGCATTTTCAAGCATTTTAGATCGTTGAAATCGTTCAAATAGAGCAATATTAATAAAACGAATAATAAAAATTCGTCGTTTTATGTTGTTTTACGCGTTAAAACGCAGATTAAAAGCTCAAACGTGCTGTTTTGCTAAAATAAGCATTTTCAAGCATTTTAGATCGTTGGTCGTTCAAATAGACGCAATATTAATAAAACGAATAATAAAATGTCGTCGTTTTTATGCTGTTTTACGCGTTAAAACGCAGATTAAAAGCTCAAAACGTGCTGTTTGCTAAAATAAGCATTTTCAAGCATTTTGATCGTTGAAATCGTTCAAATAGAGCAATATTAATAAAAACGAATAAAAAAAGTTCGTCGTTTTATGCTGTTTTACGCGTTAAAACGCAGATTAAAGCTCAAAACGGCTGTTTTGCTAAAATAAGCATTTTCAAGCATTTTAGATCGTTGAAATCGTTCAAATAGAAGCAATATTAATAAAAACGAATAATAAAAATTCGTCGTTTTTGCTGTTTTACGGTTAAACGCAGATTAAAGCTCAAAACGTGCTGTTTTGCTAAAATAAGCATTTTCAAGCATTTTAGATCGTGAAATCGTTCAAATAGAAGCAATATTAATAAAAAACGAATAATAAAAAATTCGTCGTTTTTATGCTGTTTTACGCGTTAAAACGCAGATTAAAGCTCAAAACGTGCTGTTTTGCTAAAAAATAAGCATTTTCAAGCATTTTAGATCGTTGAAACGTTCAAATAGACGCAATAATAAATAAAAACGTAATAATAAAAATTCGTCGTTTTTATGTGTTTACGCGTTAAAACGCAGATAAAAGCTCAAAAGTGTTGTTTTGCTAAAATAAGCATTTTCAAGCATTTTAGATCGTTGAAATCGTTCAAATAGACGCAATATTAATAAAAACGAATAATAAAATTCGTCGTTTTATGCTGTTTTACGCGTTAAAACGCAGATTAAAGCTCAAAACGTGCTGTTTTTGCTAAAATAAGCATTTTCAAGCATTTTGATCGTTGAAATCGTTCAAATAGAAGCAATATTAATAAAAACGAATAATAAAAATTCGTCGTTTTATGCTGTTTTACGCGTTAAAACGCAGATTAAAGCTCAAAACGTGCTGTTTTGCTAAAATAAGCATTTTCAAGCATTTTAGATCGATGAAATCGTTCAAATAGACGCAATATTAATAAAAACGAATAATAAAAAATCGTCGTTTTTATGCTGTTTTACGCGTTAAAACGCAGATTAAAGCTCAAAACGTGCTGTTTTGCTAAAATAGCATTTTCAAGCATTTTGATCGTTGAAATCGTTCAAATAGAAGCAATATAATAAAAACGACGAATACAAATTTCCTCGTTTTTATGTGTTTTACGCGTTAAAACGCAGAATAAAGCTCAAAAGTGTGTTTTGCTAAAATAAGCATTTTCAAGACATTTTAGATCGTTGAAATCGTTTAAATAAAAGCAATATTAATAAAAACGAATAATAAAATTCGTCATTTTATGCTGTTTTACGCGTTAAAACGCAGATTAAAAGCTCAAAACGTGCTGTTTTGCTAAAATAAGCATTTTCAAGCATTTTAGATCGTTGAAATCGTTCAAATAGAGCAATATTATAAAAACGAATAATAAAAAATTTCGTTTTATGCTGTTTTACGCGTTAAAACGCAGATTAAAAGCTCAAAACGTGCTGTTTTGCTAAAATAAGCATTTTCAAGCATTTTAGATGGTTGAAATCGTTCAAATTGAAGCAATATTAATAAAAACGAATAATAAAAATTCGTCGTTTTTATGCTGTTTTACGCGTTAAAACGCAGATTAAAGCTCAAAACGTCTGTTTTGCTAAAATAAGCATTTTCAAGCATTTTAGATTGTTGAAATTCGTTCAAATAGAAGCAATATTATAAAAACGAATAATAAAAATTCGTCGTTTTATGTTGCTTTTACGCGTTAAAACGCAGATTAAAGCTCAAAACGTGCTGTTTTGCTAAAATAAGCATTTTCAAGCATTTTAGATCGTTGAAATCGTTCAAATAGAAGCAATATTAAAAAAAAACGAATAATAAAAATTCGTCGATTTTATGCTGTTTTACGCGTTAAAACGCAGTTTAAAAAGCTCAAACGTGCTGTTTTGCTAAAATAAGCATTTTCAAGCATTTTAGATCGTTGAAATCGTTCAAATAGACGCAATATTAATATAAAACGAATAATCAAAATTTCGTCGTTTTATGTTGTTTTACGCGTTAAAACGCAGATTAAAGCTCAAAACGTGCTGTTTTGCTAAAATAAGCATTTTCAAGCATTTTAGATCGTTGAAATCGTTCAAATAGAAGCAGTATTAATAAAAACGAATAATAAAAATTCGTCGTTTTATGCTGTTTTACGCGTTAAAACGCAGATTAAAGCTCAAAACTGTAAATAAGCATTTTCAAGCATTTTAGATCGTTGAAATCGTTCAAATAGACGCAATATTAATAAAAACGAATAATAAAAATTCGTCGTTTTATGCTGTTTTACGCTTTAAAAACGCAGATTAAACTCAAAACGTGCTGTTTTGCAAAAATAAGCATTTTCAAGCATTTTAGATCGTTGAAATCGTTCAAATAGAAGCAATATTAATAAAAACGAATAATAAAAATTCGTCGTTTTTATGCTGTTTTACGCGTTAAAACGCAGATTAAAGCTCAAACGTGCTGTTTTGCAAAATAAGCATTTTCAAGCATTTTAAATCGTTGAAGTCGTTCAAATAGACGCAATATTAATATAAACGAATAATAAAAATTCGTCGTTTTATGCTGTTTTACGCGTTAAAACGCAGATAAAAGCTCAAAACGTGCTGTTTTGCTAAAATAAGCATTTTCAAGCATTTTAGATGGTTGAAATCGAATTCAAATTGAACAATATTAATAAAAAAACAAATAATAAAAAAATTCGTCGTTTTATTTTGTTTTACGCGTTAAAACGCAGATTAAAGCTCAAAACGTGCTGTTTTGCTAAAATAAGCATTTTCAAGCATTTTAGATCGTTGAAATCGTTCAAATAGACGCAATATTAATAAAAACGAATAATAAAAATTCGTCGTTTTATGCTGTTTTACGCGTTAAAACGCAGATTACAGCTCAAAACGTGCTGTTTTGCTAAAATAAGCATTTTCAAGCACTTTAGATCGTTGAAATCATTCAAATAGAAGCAATATTAATAAAAACGAATAAAAAAAAATTCGTCGTTTTTTATGCTGTTTTACGCGTTAAAACGCAGTTTAAAAAGCTCAAAACGTGCTGTTTTGCTAAAATAAGCATTTTCAAGCATTTTAGATCGTTGAAATCGTTCAAATAGACGCAAAAAAAATAAAAACGAATAATATAAATTTCGTCTTTTTTATGCTGTTTTACGCGTTAAAACGCAGAATAAAGCTCAAAACGTGCTGTTTTGCTAAAATAAGCATTTTCAAGCATTTTAGATCGTTGAAATCGTTCAAATAGACGCAATATTAAAAAAAAAATGATTGTTTGTAAAGTAGGTTTACGATCGAGACGTGATAACGTCATATTGGATATAAGTTTTGTTTGTTTGAAAATTGTTGTAACACTTCACTTGCACTTCACATTTTGTTTTACTGTTAGGCTCCCGCACACTACAAACTTTTATCGGCCGATAAAACATTCACGAAAACTTAACCGCACGAGAAAATCTCCATTCGTTTGTATGCCGTTAGTGAGTAGAGACGGAAGATCGGTCAACTCCTCGAACGCATACTGGCACGGAATGACTGGCGGCGCTCGGATGAGACGGAGATCGCTCCGTCTCTTTCGGTTATAACGAGAGGGGTCGGAATGACTGGCAGCGCTCGAGATGAGACGGAGATCGGTCCGTCTCTCGTTATAACGAGGGATACCTGCGATCGACCTCGCTCGTGACACAGTTTCTGAACAGTCACCAATAAAACGATTTTAAAGACGTTATCACGTCAAAAACGAATAATAAAATTTCGTCGTTTTTTTGCTGTTTTACGCGTTAAAACGCAGATTAAAGCTCAAAACGTGCTGTTTTGCTAAAATTAGCATTTTCAAGCATTTTAGATCGTTGAAATCGTTCAAATAGAAGAATATTAATAAAAACGAATAATAAAAAATATGTCGTTTTTATGCTGTTTTACGCGTTAAAACGCAGATTAAAGCTCAAAACGTGCTGTTTTGCTAGAATAAGCATTTTCAAGCATTTTAGATAGTTGAAATCGTTCAAATAGACGCAATATTAATAAAAAAAGAATAATAAAAATTTCGTCGTTTTATGTTGTTTACGCATTAAAACGCTGATTAAAGCTCAAAACGTGCTGTTTTGCTAAAATAAGCATTTTCAAGCATTTTGATCGTTGAAATCGTTGAAATTGATGCAATATTAATAAAAACAAATAATAAAAATTCGTC
>NW_027047905.1:0-2500 GCF_025399875.1 Dalotia coriaria | reverse complement strand
TTTTTTAAACCTTTTAAAAAAGAAAAAAAAAAAAAGGGGGTTTTTTTTTTTTTTTTAAATTTAAAAAAAAAACCAAAAAAAAAAAAAAAAATTTTTTTTTTTTTTTTTGGGGGAAAAAAAAAAAAAATTTTTTTTTTTTTTTTAAAGCTTTTTAAATTTAAAGGGGGAAAAAAAAATTTTTTTAAAAAAAAAATTTTTAAAAATTTTTTTTTAAAATTTTTTAAAAAATTAAAAAAAAATTTTTTTTTTTTTTTTTTTTTAAAAGGGGAAAAAAAAATTTTTTTAAAAAAAAAAAAAAAAACCCTTTTTTTTGGTTGTTTTCCAAAAAAAAAAAAAAAAGGGGTTTTTTTTTTTTTTTGGGGGGAAAAAAAAATTTTTTTTAAAAAAAGGCTTTTTTAAAAAAAAAAAATTTTAAAAATTTTTTTTTAAAATTTTTTTAAAAAAAAAAAAAAAAAAAAATTTTTGAAATTTTTTTTTTCCTTTTAAAAAAAGTTAAAAAGGGTTTTTTAAAAAAACTTTAAAAAATTTTTTTTTTAAAAGGTTTTTTTGGGGGGAAAAAAAAGGGGGGGGGGGAAAAAATTTTAAATTTTTTTTTTTGGGGTTTTTTTTAAAAACGAAAAAAAAAAATAAAAAAAATTTTCCGTCGTTTTTTAAATCTTTGTTTTCGCTTTTTTTTTTTTTTTAAAACGCTTTAAAAACTCAAAACGTGCTGTTTTGCAAAAATAAGCATTTTCAAGCATTTTTAGATCGTTGAAATCGTCAAATAGACCCCAAATAATAAAAACGAATAATAAAAATTTCGTCTTTTATGCTGTTTCTTAAAACGCAAATAAAAAAAACGTGCTGTTTTGCTAAATAAGCATTTTCAAGCGTTAAAGATCGTTAAATTTCAAATAGAACAATATTAATAAAAAACGAATAATAAAAATTCGTCGTTTTATCGTACGTTACGCAATTAAAAAAAAAATTGCATGTTTATGCTTTTTACGCTAAACGAAGTAAAACGCGTTTGTAAATGCTTTGAGCAAGACGTTAAATAAGCATTTTCAAGCATTTTAAGATCGTTGAAATCTCAATAGCATATTAATAAAACGAATAATAAAAAATTTCACTTTAAATGCTGTTTTGCGTTAAAAAAGCATTAAGCATCAAAACGTTTTTTTCAAAAAGCATTTAAGATTTTAATCGTTGAAATCGTTCAAATAGACGCAATTTAATAAAAACGAATAATAAAATTTCATCGTTTTTTGCTTTACGCGTTACGCAGATTAAGTCAAAACGTTCGTTTTGCTAAAATATTATAAGCATTTTAAATCGTCGTTAAAGTCGTTAACACTTAACGCTAAACGCTATAAAAAAAACTTTTAAATAAAATTTGAAATCGTTAATGGCATGTTAAAACGAATATAAAACACGTTTTTTAAAACAAAACGTGCGTTGCTCAAAACGCAGTTTCTAAAACATTTTAAATTTAAATCTAAATCAATATTAATAAAACGAATAATAAAAATTTCGTCGTTTTATGCTGTTTCGCGTTAAAACGCTGATTAAAGCTCAAAACGTGCTGTTTTGCTAAAATAAGCTTTTCAAGCATTTTAGAGTTAAAATCGTTCAAATAAGACGCAATATTAATAAAACGAATAATAAAAAATTCTGTCGTTTTATGATGTTTACGCGTTAAAACGCATATTAAACTCAAAAACGTTTTGCTAAAAAGCATTTTCAAGATTTTAGATCGTTGAAATCGTTCAAATAGACGCAATATTAATAAAAACGAATAATAAAAAATTTCGTCGTTTTATGTTTGTTTTACGCGTTAAAACGCGAATAAAGCTCAAAACGTGCTGTTTTGCTAAATAAATTTCAAGCATTTTAGATCGTTGAAATCGTTCAAATAGAAGCAATATTAATAAAAACGAATAAATAAAATTTCGTCTTTTTATGCTGTTTTACGCGTTAAAACGCAATTAAAGCACAAAACGTGCTGTTTTGCTAAAATAAGCATTTTCAAGATTTTAATCGTTGAAATCGATCAAATAGATGCAATAAAATAAAAACGAATAATAAAATTTCATCGTTTTTTGCTGTTTTCGCGTTAAAACGCAGATTAAAGCTCAAAACGTGCTGTTTTGCTAAAATAAATTTTCAAGCATTTTTAGATCGTTGAAATGTAAAGAAGCAAATAATAAAAAAACGAATAATAAAATTTCTTTTATGCGTTTTACGCGTTAAAGCAGATTAAAGCTCAAAACGTGCTGTTTGTAAAATAAGCATTTTCAAGCATTTTAGATCGTTGAAAAATTTAAAAAAACGAATATTAATAAAAACGAATAATAAAATTTTACGTTTTAGCGTTTCAAACGGTTTAGCAAAAAAGCTTTGCAAGCATTTTAGATCTGAAACATTAAATAAAAATTTAAAAAACAATAATAAAAAACGTAATTTTCGCATTTTAGCGTTAGAAAGGGGGAAAAAAAAATTTTTTTTTTTAAAATTTTAA
>NW_027047904.1:0-12110 GCF_025399875.1 Dalotia coriaria | reverse complement strand
AAGAAAAAGCTAAAACGGCTGTTTTGCTAAAATAAGCATTTTCAAGCATTTTAGATCGTTGAAATCGTTCAAATAGAAGCAATATTAATAAAAACGAATAATTAAAAATTCGTCGTTTTTTATGCTGTTTTACGCGTTAAAACTCAGATTAAAGCTCAAAACGTGCTGTTTTGCTAAAATAAGCATTTTCAAGCATTTTAGATCGTTGAAATCGTTCAAATAGACGCAATAAAAATAAAAACGAATAATAAAAATTTCGTCGTTTTATACTGTTTTACGCGTTAAAGCGCAGAATAAAGCTCAAAACGTGCTGTTTTGCTAAAATAAGCATTTTCAAGCATTTTAGATCGTTGAAATCGTTCAAATAGACGCAATATTAATAAAAACGAATAATAAAATTTCGTCGTTTTATGCTGTTTTACGCGTTAAAACGCAGATTAAAACTCAAAACGTGCTGTTTTGCTAAAATAAGATTTTCAAGCATTTTAGATCGTTGAAATCGTTCAAATAGAAGCAATATTAATAAAAACGAATAATAAAAATTCGTCGTTTTTATGCTGTTTTACGCGTTAAAACGCAGATTAAAGCTCAAAACGTGCTGTTTTGCTAAAATAAGCTTTTCAAGCATTTTAGATCGTTGAAATCGTGCAAATAGACGCAATATTAAAAAAACGAATAATAAAAATTTCGTCGTTTTTATGCTGTTTTACGCGTTAAAACGCAGATTAAAAGCTCAAAAGTGCTGTTTTGCTAAAATAAGCATTTTCAAGCATTTTAGATCGTTGAAATCGTTCAAATAGAAGCAATATTAATAAAAACGAATAATAAAAAATTCAGCGTTTTTATGCTGTTTTACGCGTTAAAACGCAGATTAAAATCAAAACGTGCTGTTTTGCTAAAATAAGCATTTTCAAGCATTTTAGATCGTTGAAATCGTTCAAATAGACGCAATATTAATAAAAACGAATAATAAAAATTTCGTCGTTTTTATGCTGTTTTACGCGTTAAAACGCAGATTAAAGCTCAAAACGTGCTGTTTTGCTAAAATAAGCATTTTCAAGCATTTTAGATCGTTGAAATCGTTCAAATAGAAGCAATATTAATAAAAACGAATAATAAAAAATTCTTCGATTTTATGCTGTTTTACGCGTTAAAACGCAGATTAAAGCTCAAAACGTGCTGTTTTGCTAAAATAAGCATTTTCAAGCATTTTAGATCGTTGAAATCGTTTAAATAGAAGCAATATTAATAAAAACGAATAATAAAAATTTCGTCATTTTTTATGATGTTTTACGCGTTAAAACGCAGATTAAAGCTCAAAACGTGCTGTTTTGCTAAAATAAGCATTTTCAAGCATTTTAGATCGTTGAAATTGTTCAAATAGACGCAATATTAATAAAAAACGAATAATAAAAGATTTCGTCGTTTTTATGCTGTTTTACGCGTTAAAACGCAGAATAAAGCTCAAAACGTGCTGTTTTGCTAAAATAACATTTTCAAGCATTTTAGATCGTTGAAATCGTTCAAATAGAAGCAATATTAATAAAAACGAATAATAAAAAATTCGTCGTTGTTATGCTGTTTTACGCGTTAAAACGCAGATTAAAAGCTCAAAACGTGCTGTTTTGCTAAAATAAGCATTTTCAAGCATTTTAGATCGTTGAAATCGTTCAAATAGAAGCAAGATTAATAATAAACGAATAATAAAAAATTCGTCGTTTTTATGCTGTTTTACGCCTTAAAACGCAGATTAAAGCTCAAAACGTGCTGTTTTGCTAAAATAAGCATTTTCAAGCATTTTAGATCGTTGAAATCGTTCAAATAGACGCAATATTAATAAAAACGAATAATAAAAAATTTCGTCGTTTTATGCTGTTTTACGCGTTAAAACGCGGATTAAAGCTCAAAACGTGCTGTTTTGCTAAAATAAGCATTTTCAAGCATTTTAGATCGTTGAAATCGTTCAAATAGACGCAATATTAATAAAAACGAATAATAAAAATTTCGTCGTTTTATGCTGTTTTACGCGTTAAAATGCGGAATAAAGCTCAAAACGTGCTGTTTTGCTAAAATAAGCATTTTCAAGCATTTTAGATCGTTGAAATCGTTCAAATAGAAGCAAATATTAATAAAAACGAATAATAAAAATTCGTCGTTTTATGCTGTTTTACGCGTTAAAACGCAGATTAAAGCTCAAAACGTGCTGTTTTGCTAAAATAAGCATTTTCAAGCATTTTAGATCGTTGAAATCGTTCAAATAGACGCAATATTAATAAAAACGAATAATAAAAATTCGTTGTTTTATGCTATTTTACGCGTTAAATCGCTGAATAAAGCTCAAAACGTGCTGTTTTGCTAAAATAAGCATTTTCAAGCATTTTAGATCGTTGAAATCGTTCAAATAGACGCAATATTACTAAAAACGAATAATAAAAATTCGTCGTTTTATGCTGTTTTACGCGTTAAAACGCAGATTACAGCTCAAAACGTGCTGTTTTGCTAAAATAAGCATTTTCAAGCATTTTAGATCGTTGAAATCGTTCAAATAGAAGCAAGATTAATAATAAACGAATAATAAAAATTCGTCGTTTTTATGCTGTTTTACGCCTTAAAACGCAGATTAAAGCTCAAAACGTGCTGTTTTGCTAAAATAAGCATTTTCAAGCATTTTAGATCGTTGAAATGTTCAAATAGACGCAATATTAATAAAAAAAAACGAATAATAAAAATTCTCGTCGTTTTTATGTTGTTTTACGCGTTAAAACGCTGATTAAAAGCTCAAAACGTGCTGTTTTGCTAAAATAAGAATTTTCAGCATTTGATCGTGAAATCGTTCAAATAGACGCAATATTAATAAAACGAATAATAAAAAATTCGTCGTTTTATGCTGTTTTACGCGTTAAAACGCAGATTAAAGCTCAAAACGTGCTGTTTTGCTAAAATAAGCATTTTCAAGCATTTTAGATCGTTGAAATCGTTCAAATAGAAGCAATATTAATAAAAACGAATAATAAAAATTTCGTCGTTTTATGCTGTTTTACGCGTTAAAACGAGATTAAAGCTCAAAACGTGCTGTTTTGCTAAAATAAGCATTTTCAAGCATTTTTGATCGTTGAAATCGTTTAAATAGAAGCAATATAATAAAAAACGAATAATAAAATTCGTCATTTTATCTTGTTTTACGCGTTAAACGCGGATTAAAGCTCAAAACGGCTGTTTTGCTAAAATAAGCATTTTCAAGCATTTTAGATCGTTGAAATCGTTCAAATAGACGCAATATTAATAAAACGAATAATAAAAATTTCGTCGTTTTATTCTGTTTTACGCGTTAAAACGCGGATTAAAGCTCAAAACGTGCTGTTTTGCTAAAATAAGCATTTTCAAGCATTTTAGATCGTTGAAATCGTTCAAATAGACGCAATATTAATAAAAACGAATAATAAAATTTCGTCGTTTTATGCTGTTTTACGCGTTAAAATGCGGAATAAAGCTCAAAACGTGCTGTTTTGCTAAAATAAGCATTTTCAAGCATTTTAGATCGTTGAAATCGTTCAAATAGAAGCAATATTAATAAAAACGAATAAAAAAAAATTCGTCGTTTTATGCTGTTTTACGCGTTAAAACGCAGATTAAAGCTCAAAACGTGCTGTTTTGCTAAAATAAGCATTTTCAAACATTTTAGATCGTTGAAATCGTTCAATAGACGCAATATTAATAAAAACGAATAAAAAAATTGTTGTTTTGATGCTATTTTACGCGTTAAAACGCTGAATAAAGCTCAAAACGTGCTGTTTTGCTAAAATAAGCATTTTCAAGCATTTTAGATCGTTGAAATCGTTCAAATAGACGCAATATTAATAAAAACGAATAATAAAATTTCGTCGTTTTATGCTGTTTTATGCGTTAAAACGCAGATTAAAGCTCAAAACGTGCTGTTTTGCTAAAATAAGCATTTTTCAAGCATTTAGATCGTTGAAATCGTTTAAATAGAAGCAATATTAATAAAAACGAATAATAAAAATTCGTCATTTTTATTCTGTTTTACGCGTTAAAACGCGGATTAAAGCTCAAAACGTGCTGTTTTGCTAAAATAAGCATTTTCAAGCATTTTAGATCGTTGAAATCGTTCAAATAGACGCAATATTAATAAAAACGAATAATAAAAATTTCGTCGTTTTATGCTGTTTTACGCGTTAAAATGCGGAATAAAGCTCAAAACGTGCTGTTTTGCTAAATAAGCATTTTCAAGCATTTTAGATCGTTGAAATCGTTCAAATAGAAGCAATATTAATAAAAACGAATAATAAAATTTCGTGGTTTTATGCTGTTTTACGCGTTAAAACGCAGATTAAAGCTCGAAACGTGCTGTTTTGCTAAAATAAGCATTTTCAAGCATTTTAGATCGTTGAAATCGTTCAAATAGAAGCAATATTAATAAAAACGAATAATAAAAACTTCGTAGTTTTTATGCTGTTTTACGCGTTAAAACGCAGATTAAAGCTCAAAACGTGCTGTTTTGCTAAAATAAGCATTTTCAAGCATTTTAGATCGTTGAAATCGTTGAAATAGACGCAATATTAATAAAAACGAATAATAAAAATTTCGTCGTTTTATGCTGTTTTACGCGTTAAAACGCAGATTAAAGCTCAAAACGTGCTGTTTTGCTAAAATAAGCATTTTCAAGCATTTTAGATCGTTGAAATCGTTCAAATAGACGCAATATTAATAAAAAAGAATAATAAAAATTTCGTGTTTTATGTCTGTTTTACGCGTTAAAACGCAGATTAAAGCTCAAAACTGTTTTTGCTAAAATAAGCATTTTCAAGCATTTTAGATCGTTGAAATTCAAATAAACGCAATATAATAAAAACAATAATAAAAATTTCGTCGTTTTTATGCTGTTTACGCGTTAAAACGCTGATTAAAGCTCAAAGCGTTCGTTTTTAAAATAAGCATTTTCAAGCATTAGATCGTTGAAATCGTTAAATAGAACAATATTAATAAAAACGAATAATAAAAATTCGTCGTTTTATATGCTGTTTACGCTTAAAACGCAGATTAAACCAAAACGTGCTGTTTTGCTAAAATAAGATTTTCAAGCATTTTAGATCGTTGAAATCGTTAAATAGAAGCAATATTAATAAAAACGAATAATAAAAATTTTCGTCGTTTTTAGCTGTTTTACGCTTAAAACGCAGATTAAACAAAACGTGCTGTTTTGCTAAAATAAAGCATTTTCAAGCATTTTAAGATCGTTGAAATCGTTTAAATAGAAGCAATATTAATAAAAACGAATAATAAAAATTTGTCATTTTATGCTGTTTTACGCGTTAAAACGCAGATTAAAAGCTAAACTTGCTGTTTTGCTAAAATAAACATTTTCAGGCATTTTAGATCGTTAGAAACGATATCAAATAGACCATAAAATAATAAACGAATAATAAAAATTTCTCGTTTTAATGCTGTTTTCGCGTTAAAACGCAGAATAAGCTCAAAACGTGCTGTTTTGCTAAAATAAGCATTTTACAAGCATTTTAAAATCGTTGAATCGTTCAAATGACCAATATTAATAAAAACGAATAATAAAAATTTCGTCGTTTTATGCTGTTTTACGCGTTAAAACGCAGATTAAAGCTCGAAACGTGCTGTTTTCTAAATAAGCATTTTCAAGCATTCGTTGAAATCGTTTCAAATAGAAGCAATATTAATAAAAACGAATAATAAAAATTCGTCGTTTTTGCTGTTTTACGCGTTAAAACGCATATTAAAACTCAAAACGTGCTTTTGCTAAAATAAGCATTTTTCAAAGCATTTTAGATCGTTGAAATCGTTACGTAAGAATGAATTAAAAACGAATAATAAAATTTCGCTCGTTTTTATGCTGTTTTACGCGTAAAACGCAAATAAACTCAAACTGCTGTTTTATAAAATAAGCATTATCAAGCATTTTAGATCGTTTAAATCGTTTACCTAAAACGCAATTAAAACAAAACGATGCTGTTTTGCTAAAATAAGCATTTTCAAGCATTTTAGATCGTTGAAATCGTTCAAATAGACGCAATATTAATAAAAACGAATAATAAAAATTTCGTCGTTTTATGCTGTTTTACGCGTTAAAACGCATGATTAAAACTCAAAACGTGCTGTTTTGCTAAAATAAGCATTTTCAAGCATTTTAGATCGTTGAAATCGTTCAAATAAGCAATATTATAAAAACTGAATAATAAAAATTCGTCTTTTAAGTGTTTTACGCAGTTAAAACGCAGATTAAAGCTCAAAACGTGCTGTTTTGCTCAAATAAGCATTTTCAAATTTAAATCGTTGAAATCGTTCAAATAGAAGCAATTAATAAAATTTAATAATGAAAATTGTCGTTTTATGCGATTTACCGTTAAAAACGCAGATTAAAGCTCATAAACGTGCTGTTTTGCTAAATAGCATTTTCAAGCATTTTAAGATCGTTTAAATCTTCAAATAGATTCAAATATTAATAAAATCGAATATTAAAATTCGTCGATTTATGTGATTTACGCGTTAAAACGCAGATTAAAGCTCAAAACGTGCTGTTTTGCTAAAATAAGCATTAAAGCATTTTAGATGCTGAAATCGTTCAAATAAAGCAATATTAATTAAAACGAATATAAAATTCAGTCGTTTAGCTGTTTTACGTTAAAAACAGATTAGTCAAAATCTTGTGCTGTTTTGCTAAATAAGCATTTTCAAGCATTTTAGATCGTTGAAATCATGTTCAAATAGAGCAATATAATTTAAAAGAATAATAAAAATTGTCGTTTATATTTTACGCGTTTAAACGCAGATTTAAAGCTCAAAACTGCGATTTTGCTAAAAACATTTTCAAGATTTTAGATGTTAAATCGTTCAAATAGACGTCAATATTAAAAAACGAATAATAAAAAAATTGTCGTTTTATGTGTTTACGCGTTAAAAACGCAGATTAATTCAAATGCTGTTTTGCTAAATAAGCTTTTCAAGCATTTTAGATCGTTAGAAAATCGTTTCAAATAGATGCAATTAATAAAACGTAAATAAAAAATCTGTATTTATGCTGTTTTACGCGTTAAAACGCAGATTTAAAGCTCTAAACGGCTGTTAACTGCTATTAAATAAGCATTTTCAAGCATTTTTGATCAGTGAAATCGTTCAAATAGAAGCAATATGTAAAAACGAATAAAAAATTCGTAAAACGTTTATAAAAGCTGTTTTACGCGTTTAAACGCAGATTAAACGCAAAAAACGTGCTGTTTTGCTAAAATAAGCATTTTCAAGCATTTTAGATGGTTGAAATCGTTCAAATAGAGCAATACAAATTAAAAAAACGAATAATAAAAATTTTTGTTTTTATGCTGTTTACGCGTTAAAACGCAAAATTAAAAGCTCTAAACGTGCTGTTTTGCTAAAATAAGCATTTTCAAGCATTTTAGATCGTTGAAATCGTTCAAATAGAAGCAATATTAATAAAAACGAATAATAAAAATTTCGTCGTTTTATGCTGTTTTACGCGTTAAAACCTGATTAAACTCAAAACGTGCTGTTTTGCTAAAATAGGCATTTTCAAGCATTTTAGATCGTTGAAATCGTTCAAATAGACGCAATATTAATAAAAACGAATAATAAAAATTCGTCGTTTTATGCTGTTTTACGCGTTAAAACGCAGATTAAAGCTCAAAACGTGCTGTTTTGCTAGAATAAGCATTTTCAAGCATTTTAGATCGTTGAAATCGTTCAAATAGACGCAATATTAATAAAAACGAATAATAAAAATTCGTCGTTTTTATGCTGTTTTACGCGTTAAAACGCAAATTAAAGCTCAAAACGTGCTGTTTTGCTAAAATAAGCATTTTCAAGCATTTTAGATCGTTGAAATCGTTCAAATAGAAGCAATATTAAAAAAAACGAATAAAAAAAAATTGTCTTTTTTGTTTTTTTACGCGTTAAAACGCAGTTTAAAAAGCTAAAAAGGGCTGTTTTGCTAAAATAAGCTTTTTCAAGCTTTTTGATGGTTGAAATCGTTCAAATAGACGCAAAAAAATAAAAACGAAAAATTTAAAACCGTTGTTTTATGTTTTTTACGCGTTAAAACGGAATAAAGCTAAAAAGGGCTGTTTTGCAAAAATAAGATTTTCAAGCATTTTGATCGTTGAAATCGTTAAATAGACGAATATTAAAAAAAAAACGAAAAAAAAAATTTCGTCGTTTTAGTTGTTTTACGCTTTAAAAAACGAAATTGCCAAACGTGCTGTTTTGCAAAAATAAGCATTTTCGCATTTTAGCGCGTTAAAAGCAGTTTTAATCAAAAACGGCGTTTTGCTAAAATAAGTCTTTTATGTTTTTACGTAAAGCAATTAAAGCTAAAAGTGCTGTTTTAAAATAAGATTTTCACATTTTAGAGTTGAAATCGTTCAAAGACAATAATAAAACAAAAAAAAAATGTCGTTATTGTTACGCTAAAGCTGCATTAATAAAACGAAAATAAAATTTCTGCTGTTTTAGCTTTTTAACGCGTTAAAGAGATTAAATGTTCAAAAGATGCTATTTTAATAAAAAAAAATTTTCAAGCATTTTAGATGTTGAAATCGGTTAAATCGAGAATTTAATCAAAACGGTTTAAAAAAGCGTTTTTATGCTATTTTGCGTTGAAACGAAAGTTTAAACCCAAAAGTTGTTTACGAAAATAAAAATTTTCCATTTTTGATGTTTTACGCGTTAAAAACGCAATTAAAAAGTCAAAACGTTTAAAAAACTTGTTTTAGATCGTTTAAGGGTTAAAAACGCAGATAAATCAAAACGCGATAATAAATTTCTGTGCATTTTATGCATTTTAGATCGTTAAACGATCAAAGACGCAAAATTTTGCTAAAATAAGATTTTAAGCATTTTATGCTGTTTTACGCGTTAAACGCAGATTAAAAATCAAAACGCGCTGTTTAAAAAAAATTCGCGTTTTCAAGCATTTTTCGCGTTAAAACGTTAAAAGAGCAAATATTTAGAATAAGAATTTCGTCGTTTTATGCTTTAATTTCCGGTTAAACGCAATTAAAAACAAAAAAATCTGTCGTTTTATGCTGTTTTACGCTTTAAGATAGTTAAAAGCTTCAAAAGGCGCGTATTTAAAAAAAACGAATAATAAATTTTCGTCAGTTTTATCGTTTAACGCGTTAAAAAATTAAAGCTCAAAAATGCTGTTTTTAAAATAGCATTTTCGCGTTTAAACCGTTAAAGTTCAAATAGAGCATTATTAATAAAAATAAGAAATTTCAGTCGTTTTAGCTGTTTAAATCGTTCAAAAAGCAATAAAACAAAAACGTGCTGTCTTTTCTAAATGTTTTCGCATTTAAGATCGTTGAAATCGTGCTGTATAGCTAAAATAAAACGATTTCAAATTTTCGTGGTTATGTGTTATAACGCGTTAAAACGAGATTAAACGCAAAAAACGTTCTGTTTTGCTTTACGTTAAACCCTTAGATGTAAATCGTTCAAATAGCGCTATTAAAATAACGAATTTTCGCGTTTTGATCGTTTTACTCGTTAAAACGCAAATAAAGCTCAAAACGTGTGTTTTGCTAAAAAAAGCATTTTCAAGCTTTCAGATCGTTGAAATCGTTAAAATGAAGCAATATTAAAAAAACGAATAATAAAAGCGTTTTATCGTTTACGTAAAACCAGATTAAACTCAAAACATACTTTGTTTTAGAATAAGCATTTTCAAGCATTTAGTCGTTGAAATCGTTCAAATAGACGCAAATTATAAAAACGAATAATAAAAAAAATTCGTCGTTTTATGCTTTTTTACGCGTTAAACGAAATTAAAGCTAAAACGGCGTTTGCTAAAATGCATTTTCAAGCTTTTTAGATTTTTTGAAATCGTTCAAATAGAGAAATTTAAAATAAAACAATAATAAAATTGTCGTTTTATGTGTTTTACGCGTTAAAACGCGATAAAGCTAAAAGTGCTGTTTTTGCTAAAATAAGCATTTTCAAATTTTTTTTTACGCGTTAAACGCAGATTAAAGCTCAAAACGTGCTGTTTTGCTAAAATAAGCATTTTCAAGCATTTTAGATCGTTGAAATCGTTCAAATAGAAGCAATATTAAAAAAAACGAATAATAAAAATTCGTCGTTTTTATGCTGTTTTACGCGTTAAAACACAGATTAAAGCTCAAAACGTGCTGTTTTGCAAAATAAGCATTTTCAAGCATTTTAGATCGTTGAAATCGTTCAAATAGAAGCATATTAATAAATAACGAATAATAAAATTTCGTCGTTTTATGCTGTTTTACGCGTTAAAACGCAGATTAAAGCTCAAAACGTGCTGTTTTGCTAAAATAAGCATTTTCAAGCATTTTAGATCGTTGAAATCGTTCAAATAGAAGCAATATTAATAAAAACGAATAATAAAAATTTGCTGTTTTATGCTGTTTTTCGCGTTAAAACGCAGATTAAAGCTCAAAACGTGCTGTTTTGCTAAAATAAGCATTTTCAAGCATTTTAGATCGTTGAATCGTTCAAATAGGAAGAATATTAATAAAAACGAATAATAAAAATTCGTCGTTTTATGCTGTTTTACGCGTTAAAACGCAGATTAAAGCTCAAAACGTGCTGTTTTGCTAAAATAAGCATTTTCAAGCATTTTAGATCATTGAAATCGTTCAAATAGAAGCAATATTAATAAAAACGAATAATAAAATTTCGTCGTTTTATGCTGTTTTACGCGTTAAATCGCAGATTAAAGCTCAAAACGTGCTGTTTTGCTAAAATTAGCATTTTCAAGCATTTTAGATCGTTGAAATCGTTTAAATAGAAGCAATATTAATAAAAACGAATAATAAAAATTCGTCATTTTTATGCTGTTTTACGCGTTAAAACGCAGATTAAAAGCTCAAAACGTGCTGTTTTGCTAAAATAAGCATTTTCAAGCATTTTAGATCGTTGAAATCGTTCAAATAGAAGCAATATTAATAAAAACGAATAAAAAAAATTTGTCGTTTTATGTTTTTTACGCGTTAAAAAAAATAAAAGTTTTTTTTAAAAATGCATTTTAAATTTTAATGGTTAAATGAAAAGCCCAATAAAAAAAAAAATTTTTTTAGAGCTTTTTTAAAGCTTTTAAAAAATAAAAGGGTTTTTCAAAAAAAATTTTTTTAAAAAGGGAAACGCAAATAACGTAAAAAAAAAAAATTTTTAAAAATTTCGCTTTTTTAGCGCCCCGGGTTGCAAAAAAGCTAAAAGTTTTTTTTGTAAAATGTTTTTCAAGTTTTTTAAATTTTAAACGAAATAAAATTTTTAAATAAAACGTTAAAAAAATTTCTTTTTGCTGTTTTGCAAAAAAGAAAATTAAAGCTAAAACGGGGTTTTTCAAAAAAGATTTTAATTTTTAATTTAAATCGTTAAATGGCTATTAAAAAATAAAAAAAAAATTTTTCTTTTATTTTTTTTAGCGAAACGCGAAAAAGTCAAAACTTTTTTTTTTTAAAAATAAGTTTTTCGCTTTTGCTTGAAATTTCTAAAAATTTAAAAAAAAAACGTTAAAAATTTTCTTTTTTGCTGTTTTGGGAAAAAGATTAAAAAAAAAGGGTTTTTTTAAAATAACTTTTAAGTTTTTTTAAACGTTAAACGTTAAAATAACGCTTTTAAAAAAAAATAAAAATTGCTTTTACTTTTTTACCGTTAAAACGAGATTAAAAAAAAATTTTTTAAAATGCTTTTAAGTTTTAGCTTAAACGTTAAAAGGGGCTTTTAAAAAAATTAAAATTTGTCTTTTTCTTTTTCGTTAAACGAATTAAATCCGTCTTTTTTTGCTTTAGCTTTTCGCTTTTTAGTCAAACGTTTTGGGCAATTTAAAAAAAAAATTAAAAAATTCTTTTTTTAAAGTTTTTAAAAAAGAAAAAAAAACTAAAAATTTTGTTTTGCTAAAAAAGTTTTTTAAGTTTTTTAATCGTTGTCTTAAATAGACGCAATTTAATAAAAACGAAAAATAAAAAGGGTTTTTATTTTTTTTTAAAAAGAAAAAAAAAAACTAAAACGTGTTTTGCAAAATGTTTTCAAACATTTCAACTTAAATCGTTAAATAAAAAAAAATTTAAAAAAAAAAC
>NW_027047903.1:0-12110 GCF_025399875.1 Dalotia coriaria | reverse complement strand
TTTGGTTTTCCTTCTTTAAAAGGGTTAAAAAACGAAAAATTGTTTTTTTCTGTTTTACGCGTTAAAACGCAGATTAAAATAAAACGTGCTTTTTTTGTTTAAAATATGCTTTTTTCAAAAAATTTTAGATCGTTGAAATCGTTCAAATAAGGCAAAATATTAATAAAAACGAATAATTTTCCGTTTTTATGTTTTTACCCCCGTTAAAACGCGGAATGGCTAAAACGTGCTTTTTTGGCTAAAAAAGCTTTTTCAAGCATTTTAGATCGTTGAAATCGTTCAAATAGACGCAATAAAAAAAAAAAAAATAAAAAAAAATTCGTCTTTTTTATCCCTATTTTACGCTTTAAAAACGCATTAAAGCCCCAAAACGTGCTTTTTTTGCTAAAAATGACATTTTCAAGCTTTTTTAGATCGTTGAAATTTCAAATAAAAAACCCCAATATTAATAAAAACGAATAAAAAAATTGTCTTTTTTTATGCTGTTTTACGCGGAAAAAACGCAGTTTAAAAACTCAAAACGTGCTTTTTTTAAAACATTTTCAAAGCATTTTAGATCGTTGAAATCTTTCCCAAATAGAACCCAATATTAATAAAAACGAATAAAAAAAAATTCGTCTTTTTTATGCTGTTTTACGCTTTAAAAAAAGGGAAAAAGCTCAAAACGTCTGTTTTGCAAAAAATAAGCATTTTCAAGCATTTTAAAATCGGGAAATCTTCAAATAGAGGGCAAAAATTAAAAAAAAACGAATAAAAAAAAATTTCCCCCGTCGTTTTTATGCTGTTTTAGGGTTAAAACGCAGATTAAGCTAAAAAGGGCTGTTTTCCCTAAAAAAAAGCATTTTAAAAGCATTTTTGATCGTTGAAACCCGTTCAAATAGAACCCTTTAATTAAAAAAGAATAATAAAAATTTGTCGTTTTATGCTGTTTTACGCGTTAAAAACGCAGTTTAAAAAGGCTCAAAACGTGCTTTTTTAAATAAAATAAGCATTTTAAAAAGCATTTTAGATCGTTGAAATCATTCAAATAGACGCAATAAAAAAAAAAAACGAATAAAAAAAATTTCGTCTTTTTTATGCTTTTTTCCCGCGTTAAAACGCTGAATAAAGCTCAAAACGTGCTTTTTTTGCTTTAAGCATTTTCAAAGAAATTTTAGATCGTTGAAATCGTTCAAATAGAACCCAATATTAAAAAAAAGGGGAAAAAAAATTCGTCTTTTTAAATCTTTTTTTACGCGTTAAAACGCAGTTTAAAAAAGCTAAAAACGTGCTGTTTTGCTAAAATAAGCATTTTCAAGCATTTTGATTTTTTGAAATCTTTCCCAAAATAGACGCAATATTAAAAAAAAACGAATAAAAAAAATTGGGTCTTTTTAAAGGGATTTTACGCGTTAAAAGGGCAGATTAAAGCTCAAAACGTGCTTTTTTTGCTAAAATGAGCATTTTCAAGCATTTTAGATCTTTTGAAATCTTTCAAAAGAAGCAATATTAAAAAAAACGAATAATAAAAAATTGTCTTTTTCTTTTTACGCGGAAAAAACGCAGTTTAAAAAGCTCAAAAAATGCTGTTTTGCTAAAAAAAAAGCTTTTAAAAGCTTTTTTAGATCGTTGAAATCGTTTCAAATAGAAATATTAATAAAAACGAATAAAAAAAAATTCGTCGTTTTTTGCTTTTCCTTTTAAAAAACGGTTTTTGGGCCCAAAACGTGCTTTTTGCAAAAATAAAGCATTTTCGGAAACTTTTAGATCTTTTGTTTGGTTCAAATAGACGCAATTTTAAAAAAAACGAATAAAAAAAATTTTCCCTGCGTTTTTATGCTTTTTTATGCGTTAAAACGCAGATTAAAGCTAAAAACGTGCTGTTTTGCTAAAATAAGCATTTTCAAGCTTTTTTAGACCCCGTTGAAATCGTTCAAATAGACGCAAATATTAAAAAAAAACGAATAATAAAAATTTCGTCGTTTTATGTTTTGTTTTACGCGTTAAAACGCAGAAAAAAAGCCAAAAACTTGTTTTTTTTTGCTAAAAAAAAAGCATTTTCAAAGCCAGATCTTTGGGAAATCGTTCAAATAGACGAAATATTAAAAAAAAACGAATAATAAAAATTTTGTCTTTTTTAAAAGCGTTTTACGCTTTAAAAACGCAGTTTAAAAAGCTCAAAACGTGTTTTTGGCTAAAAAAAAAGCATTTTCAAGCATTTTAGATCGTTGAAATTTTTCAAATAGACGCAATTTTAAATTTAAAAAAACGAAAAATTTAAAAATTTCGTCTTTTTTGGCTGTTTTACGCGTTAAACGCAGATTAAAACCTCAAAACGTGCTTTTTTTGCTAAAATAAGATTTTCAAGCTTTTTTAGATCGTTGAAATCGTTCAAATAGCCCAATATTAATAAAACAAATAATAAAAAAATTCGTCTTTTTTTATGGTTTTACGCGTTAAAACGCAGATTAAACTAAAAAGGGCTGTTTTGCTAAAATAAGCATTTTCAAGCATTTTAGATCGTTGAAATCGTTCAAATAGAAAGGAAAGATTAATAAAAACGAATAATAAAAATTCGTCTTTTTTTATGCTGTTTTACGCCAAAACGGGTTAAAGCTCAAAACGTGCTGTTTTGTTTTAAAATAAGCATTTTCAAGCATTTTAGATCCTTGAAACCCTTTTCAAATAGACGAAATATTAAAAAAAAACAAAATAAAAAAAATTTCCGTCGTTTTTATGCTGTTTTACGCGTTAAAACGCGGTTAAAGCTCAAAACGTGCTGTTTTGCTTTAAAATAAGCATTTTCAAGCATTTTAGATCGTTGAAATCGTTCAAATAGAAGCAATATTAATAAAAACGAATTAATAAAAAATTCGTCGTTTTTATGCTGTTTTACGCGTTAAAGCCGCAGATTAAAGCTCAAAACGTGCTGTTTTGCTCATCAAGATCGTTGAAATCGTTCAAATAGAAACAGCAATATTAATAAAGAACGGAATAATAATAATTTCGTCGTTTTAGTGCTGTTTTACGCGTTAAAGCGCAGATTAAAAGCTCAAAAGGCGATGCTGTTTTGCTAAAATAAACATTTTCAAGCATTTTAGATCGTTGAAATCGTTTAAATAGAAGCAATATTAATAAAACGGGTAATAAAAACTCCGTCATTTTTATTCTGTTTACATACAAAACGCAGATTAAACAAAACGTGCTCTTTGCTAAAATTATGCATTTTCAAGCATTTTAGATCGTTGAAATCACGTTCAAATAGACGCAATAATAAAAACGAATAATAAAATTTCGTCGTTTTTATGCTGTTTTACGCGGTGAAGCGGAATAAGAAACTCAAAACGATGCTGTTTTGCTGAAATAAGCATTTTCAAAGCATTTTTAAGACGTTTGAAATCGTTCAAATAGAAGCAATATTAATAAAAACGAATAATAAAAAAAATTCGTCGTTTTTTATAACATTTTTACGCGTTAAAACGCAGATTAAAGCTCAAAACGTGCTGTTTTGCCAAATAAGCATTTTCAAGCATTTTAGATGTTGAAATCGTTTCGGAAATAGACGCAATATTAATAAATAACGAATAATAAAATTCGTCGTTTTATGCTATTTTACGCCCCGTTAAAACGCAGATTAAAGCTCAGAACGTGCTGTTTTGCTAAAATAAGGCATTTTCAAACATTTTAGATGCGAAATCGTTCAAATAGAAGCAATAATGGCAAAACGAATAATAAAAATTCGACGTTTTGCCTGTTTTACGCGTTAAAACGCAGATTAAAGCTCAAAACGTGCTGTTTTGCTAAAATAAGCATTTTTCAAGCATTTTAGATCGTTGAAATCGTTCAAATAGAAGCAATATTAATAAAACAGATAATAAAAAGATTCGTCGGGCATGCTGTTTTACGCGTTAAACGCAGATTAAAACTCAAAACGCGTAATAATAAAAGCATTTTCAAGCATTTTAGATCGTTGAAATCGTTCAAATAGACGCAATATTAATAAAAGCGAAGATAATAAAAAATTTCGTCGTTTTATGCTGTTTTACGCGTTAAAAAGGCGCAGATTAAAGCTCAAAACATTAACGTTTTGTTAAATAAGCATTTTCAAGCATTTTAGATCGTTGAAATCGTTCAAATAGAAGCAATATTAATAAAAACGAATAATAATAAAATTTGTCGTTTTATGCCATTTTACGTTAAAACGCAGATTAAAACTCAAAGCGTGCTGTTTTGCTTTAAAATAAGCATTTTCAAGCATTTTAAGATTGTTGAAATCGTTCAAATAGAAGCAATATTAATAAAAACGAATAATAAAAAATTCGTCACGTTTTTTATGCTGTTTTACGAAGTTAAAACGCAGATTAAAGCTCAAAACGTGCTGTTTTGCTAAAATAAGCATTTTAAAGCATTTTAGATCGTTGAAATCGTTCAAATAGACGCAATATTAATAAAAACGGAATAATAAAATTTCGTCGTTTTTTATGCTGTTTTACGCGTTAAAACGCTGATTAAAAAAGCTCAAAACGTGCTGTTTTGCTAAAATAAGCATTTTCAAGCATTTTAGATCGTTGAAATCGTTCAAACAGACGCAATATTAATAAAACGGAATAATAAAAATTCACGTCGTTTTTATGCTTGTTTTTACGCGTTAAAACGCAGATTGCAGCTCAAAACGTGCTGTTTTGCTAAAATAAGCATTTTCAAGCATTTTAGATCGTTGAAATCATTCAAATAGAAGCAATAGTAATAAAAACGAATAATAAAAATTTTCGTCGTTTTATGCTGTTTTTACTTTAGCGTTAAACGCAGATTAAAGCTCAAGACGTGCTGTTTTTGCTGAAAATAAGCATTTTCAAGCATTTTAGATCATTGGAAATCGTTCCAAATAGAAGCAATATTAATAAAACGAATAATAAAAATTCGTCGTTTTATGCCTGTTTTACGCGTTAAAACGCAGATTATAGCTCAAAACGTGCTGTTTTTGCTAAAATAAAGCATTTTCAAGCGTTTAGATCGTTGAAATCGTTCAAATAGACGCAATAAAATAAAACGAATAATAAAAGATTTCGTCGTTTTTATGCTGTTTTTACACTTGTTAAAACGTAGAATAAAGCTCAAAACGGCCTGTTTTCTTCCGAATTTTCAAGCATTTTGAATCGTTGAAATCGTATAAATAGAAGCAATATTAATAAAAACAGATAATAAAATTCGTCATTTTTATTCTGTTTTACGCGTTAAAGCGCGCAGATTAAAAGCTCAAAACGTGCTGTTTTTTGCTAAAATAAGCATTTTCCAGCATTTAGATCGATTGAAATCGTTCAAATAGACGCAATAATAATAAAAACAGATAATAATAAAGAAATTTCGTCGTTTTTATGCTGTTTACGCGTTAAAACGCGGAATAAAGAAGCCAAAACGTGCTGTTTTGCTAAAATAAGCATTTTCAAGCATTTTAGATCGTTAGAAATGGGGTTAAAATAGAAGCAATATTATTAAAAACGAATAAGTAAAAAAATTCGTCGTTTTGTACTTGCTGCGTTAAAACGCAGATTAAGTAAAGCATTTGCTGTTTGTAAAATAAACATTTTCCAAGCATTTTTGATCAGCGGGAAATCGTTCAAATAGACGCAATAACAATAGAAACGAATAATAAAAATTCGTCGTTTTTATGCTATTTTACGCGTTGAAACGCAGATTAAAAGCTCAAAACGTGCTGTTTTGCTAAAATAGGCATTTCAAGCATTTTATATCGTTGGGAAATCATTCAGAATAGAAGCAATATTAATAAAAACGAATAATAAAAAATTGTCGTTTTATGCTGTTTTACGCGATCAAACGCAGATTAAAACTCAAAACGTGCTGTTTTGCGAAATAAGCATTCTCAAGCATTTTAGATCGTTGAAATCATTCAAATAGACGCAATAAAATAAAAACGAATAATAAAATTTCGTCGTTTTTATGCTGTTTTACGCGTTAAAACGCTGAATAAAGCTCAAAAACGTGCTTTGTTTTTTGCTAAAATAAACATTTTCAAGCATTTTAGATCACGTTGAAATCGTTCAAATAGATGCAATATTAATAAAACCGAATAATAAAAATTTGGTCGTTTTTATGCTGTTTTACGCCGTTAAAACGCAGATTAAAACTCAAAACGTGCTGTTTTGCTAAAATAAGCATTTTCAAGCATTTTAGATCGTTGAAATCGTTCTAAATAGACGCAATAAAATAAAAACGAATAATAAAAATTCGTCGTTTTATGCTGTTTTACGCGTTAAAACGCAGATTAAAGCTCAAACGTGCTGTTTTGCTAAAATAAGCATTTTCAAGCATTTTAGATCGTTGAAATCGTTCAAATAGACGCATATTAATAAAAACGAATAATAAAAATTCTGTCGTTTTTATGCTGTTTTACGCGTTAAAACGCAGATTAAAGCTCAAAAACGTCGCTGTTTTGCTAAATTAAGCATTTTCAAGCATTTTAGATCGTTGAAATCGTTCAAATAGAAGCAATTAATAAAAACGAATAAAAAATTCGTCGTTTTATGCTGACGCGTTAAAACGCAGATTAAAAGCTCAAAACGTGCTGTTTTGCTAAAATAAGCATTTTCAAGCATTTTAGATCGTTGAAATCGTTCAAATAGACGCAATATTAATAAAAACCAATAATAAAAATTTCGTCGTTTTATGCTGTTTTACGCGTCAAAACGCAGATTAAAGCTCAAAACGTGCTGTTTTGCTAAAATAAGCATTTTCAAGCATTTTAGATCGTTGAAATCGTCTCAAATAGAGCTAATATTAATAAAACGAATAATAAAAATTCGTCGGCGTCGTTTTTATGCTGTTTTTACGCGTTAAAACGGGTAAAAACTCAAAACGTGCTGTTTTGCTAAAATAAGCATTTTTCAAGCATTTTTAGATCGTTGAAATCGTTCAAATAGAAGCAATATTAATAAAAACGAATAAAAAATTCGTCGTTTTTATGCTGTTTTACGCGTTAAGACGCAGATTAAAGCTCAAAACGTGCTGTTTTTGCTAAAATAAGCATTTTCAAGCGTACAGATCGTTGAAATCGTTCAAATAGACGCAATATTAATAAAAACGAATAATAAAAATTTCGTCGTTTTTATGCTGTTTTACGCGTTAAAACGCAGATTAAAGCTCAAAACGTGCTGTTTTGCTAAAATAAGCATTTTCAAGCATTTTAGATCGTTGAAATCGTTCAAATAGACGCAATATAAATAAAAACGGAATAATAAAAATTTCGTCGTTTTATGCTGTTTTACGCGTTAAAACGCGCAGATTTAAAGCTCAAAACGTACCATTTTGCTAAAATAAGCATTTTCAAGCATTTTTAGATCCGTTTGAAATCGTTTCAAAATAGACGCAATATTAATAAAAAACAGGCCGTAAAATTTCGTCGTTTTTATGCTGTTTACGCGCGTTAAAAACGCAGATTAAAGCTCAAACGTGCTGTTTTGCTAAAATAAAGCATTTTCAAGCATTTTAGATCGTTGAAATCGTTCAAATAGAAGCTATATTAATAAAAACGAATAATAAAAATTCGTCGTTTTTATGCTGTTTTACGCGTTAAAACGCAGATTAAAACTCAAACGTGCTGTTTTTAACAAAATACGCTTTTCAAGCATTTTAGATCGTTGAAATCGTTCAAATAAGACGCAGCCAAAATAAAAACGAATAATAAAAATTTCGTCGTTTTATGCTGTTTTACGCGTTAAAACGCAGAATAAAGCTCAAAACGTGCTGTTTTGCTAAAATAAGCATTTTCCAAGCATTTTAGATCGTTGAAATCACGTTTAAATAGACGCAATATTAATAAAAACGAATAATAAAATTTCATCGTTTTATGCTGTTTTGCGCGTTAAAACGCTGATTAAGCTCAAAACGTGCTGTTTTACAAAATAAAGCATTTTTCAAGCATTTTAGATCGTTGAAATCGTTCAAATAGAAGCAATATTAATAAAAACGAATAATAAAATTCGTCGGTTTTATGCTGTTTTTACGCGTTAAAACGCAGATTAAAACTCAAAACGTGCTATTTTGCTAAAATAAGCATTTTTCAAGCATTTTAGATCGTTGAAATCGTTCAAATAGACGCAATAAAAATAAAAACGAATAATAAAAATTTCGTCGTTTTTATGCTGTTTTACGCGTTAAAACATAGGGAATAAAAGCTCAAAACGTGCTGTTTTTATAAAATAAGCATTTTCAAGCATTTTAGATCGTTGAAATCGTTCAAATAGACGCAATATTAATAAAAACGAATGTAAATTTCGTCGTTTTATGCTGTTTTACGCGTTAAAACGCAGATTAAAGCTCAAAACATTAACTGTTTTGCTAAAAATAAGCATTTTCCAAGCATTTTAGATCATTTGAAATCGTTCAAAATAGACGCAATATTAATAAAAACGGAATAATAAAAATTTCGTCGTTTTATGCTGTTTTCACGCGTTAAACGCAGATTAAAGCTCAAACGTGCTGTTTTGCTTTAAAATAAAGCATTTTCAAGCATTTTAGATCGTTGAAATCGTTCAAATAGAAGCAATATTAATAAAAACGAATAATAAAAAATTCGTCGTTTTTTATGTGCTGTTTTACGCGTTAAAACGCAGATTAAAAGCTCAAAACGTGCTGTTTTTGCTAAAATAAGCATTTTCAAGCATTTTAGATCGTTGAAATCGTTCAAATAGAAGCAATATTAATAAAAACGAATAATAAAAAAATTCGTCGTCATTTTATGCTGTTTACGCGTTAAGACGCAGATTAAAACTCAAGAGCTGTTTTGCTAAAATAAAGCATTTTCAAGCATTTTAGATCATTATGAAATCGTTCAAATAGACGCAATATTAATAAAAACGAATAATAAAAATTTCGTCGTTTTTATGCTGTTTACGCGTTAAAACGCAGATTAAAGCTCAAAACGTGCTGTTTTAGCACAAAATAAGCATTTTCAAGCATTTTAGATCGTTGAAATCGATTTCAAATAGACATAATATTAATAAAAACGAATAGCAAGGCTGTCGTTTTATGCTGTTTTACGCGTTAAACGCAGATTAAAGCTCAAAACGTGCTGTTTTGCTAAAATAAGCATTTTCAAGCATTTTAGATCGTTGAAATCGTTTCAAATAGACGCAATATTAATAAAAACAAATAATAAAAATTTCGTCGTTTTTATGCTGTTTACGCGTTAAACAGATTAAAGCTCAAAACGTGCTGTTTTGCTAAAATAAGCATTTTCAAGCATTTTAGATCGTTGAAATCGTTCAAATAGACGCAATAAAATAAAACCAATAATAAAAATTTCGTTGTTTTATGCTGTTTACCTTGTTAAAACGCGAATAAACTCAAAACGTGCTGTTTTGCTAAAATAAGCATTTTCAAGCATTTTAGATCGTTGAAATCGTTCAAATAGACGCAATATTAATAAAAACGGAATAATAAAAATTTCGTCGTTTTTATGCTGTTTTACGCGTTAAAACGCAGATTAAAGCTCAAAACGTGCTGTTTTAGCACAAAAATAAGCATTTTCAAGCATTTTTAGATCGTTGAAATCGTTCAGTAGAAACAATATTAATAAAAAACGAATAATAAAAATTCATCCGTTTTTATGCTGTTTTGCCGTTAAAACGCAGAATAATGCTCAAACATTAACTGTTTTGCTAAAATAAGCATTTTCAAGCATTTTAGATCGTTGGAAATCGTTTAAATAGAAGCAATATTAATAAAAAACGAATAATAAAAAAATTCGTCACATCTTTTGTTTTACGCGTTAAAACGCAGATTAAAGCTCAAAACGTGCTGTTTTGCTAAAATAAGCGTTTTCAAGCATTTTTAGATCGTTGAAATCGTTTCAAATAGACGCAATATTAATAAAAACGAATAATAAAAAATTTCGACGTTTTTTATGCTGTTTTACGCGTTAAAACTGATTAAAACTCAAAACGTGCTGTTTTGCTAAAATAAGCATTTTCAAGCATTTTTAGATCGTTGAAATCGTTCAAATAGACGCAATATTAAGAAAAACGAAGATAATAAAAATTTCGTCGTTTTTTATGCCAGCACGCGTTAAAAAGCAGATTAAAGCTCAAAACGTGCTGTTTTTGCTAAAATAAGCATTTTCAATCATTTTAGATCGTTGAAATCGTTCAAATAGAAGCAATATTAATAAAAAACGAATAATAAAAATTCGTCGTTTTATGCTGTTTTACGCTTAAAAACGCAGATTAAAGCTCAAAACGTGCTGTTTTCCTAAAATAAGCATTTTCAAGCATTTTAGATCGTTGAAATCGTTCAAATAGACGCAATATTAATAAAAACAGGCAATAAAAAATTCGTCGTTTTACATGCTGTTTTTACGCGTTAAAACGCAGATTAAAGCTCAAAACGTGCTGTTTTGGCAATAAGCATTTTCAAGCATTTTAGATCGTTGGAAATCGTTCAAATAGAAACATATTAATAAAAAAACGAATAATAAACAATTCGTCGTTTTTATGCTGTTTTTGCCGTTAAAACGCGAATTAAAGCTCAAAACGCTGTTTTGCTAAAATAAGCATTTTCAAGCATTTTAGATCGTTGAAATCGTTTCAAAATAGACGCAATATTAATAAAACGAATAATAAAAATTTCGTCGTTTTTATGCTGTTTTACGCGTTAAAACGCAGATTAAAGCTCAAAACGTGCTGTTTTGCTAAAATAAGCATTTTCAAGCATTTTTAGATCGTTGGCAATATTAAAAAAAACGAATAAAAAAATTTCGTCGATTTTATGCTGTTTTCGCTTTAAAACCGATTAAACTAAAAACGTTTTTTTTGCTAAAAAAAAGCATTTTCAATTTTTTAGATCGTTGAAATCGAAATAGACGCAATATTATTAAAACGAATAAAAAATTCGTCTTTTGCTGTTTCGCGTTAAAACGCTTTTAAAATAAAACGTGCTGTTTGCTAAAAAAAAATTTTCAAGCATTTTAGATCGTTGAAATCGTTCAAATAAACATAATAAAAACGAATAAAAAAAATTTCGCTTTTTTTATGCTGTTTTACGCTTTAAAAACGCGTTAAAAAAACGTCTGTTTTGCAAAAAAAAATTTTCCATTTTAGTCTTAAAACGTTAAAAAAAAATTTAAAAAAAAAACGTTTAAAAAAAATTTTTTTTTTTTTTCGCGTTGAACCGTTAAAATAAAAGTTTTTTTTAAAAAAATTTAAAAATTTTTTAATCGTTAAACGTTAAAAGCGTAAAAAAAAAAAAAAATTAAAAAAATTTTGTTTTTTTTACTTTTTCGGGTTAAAACGTATTAAAAAAAAAAGGGTTTTTAAAAAAATTTTAATTTTTTTAGCGTTAAAACTTAAAATCCAAAAAATTTTAAAAAAAAAAAAAAATTCATTTTTAGTTTTTTACCGTTAAAACGCAAAAAACAAAAAGGGTTTTTAAAATTTTTTTAACTTTTGGTTAAACTTTAAAATAAAACAAAAAAAAAAAAAAAATTTAAAAAGTTTTTTTTATGTTTTTAAAAAAACCCAAATTTAAAAAGAAAAGGGTTTTTTAAAATAACTTTTAAAGTTTTTTGGTTAAACGTTAAAAGAAAAAAAAACCCTAAAAAATTTTTCCTTTTTGTTTTTTACCTTAAAAAAGCAAAAAAAATAAAATTTTTTTTTAAAATCTTTTAAAATTTTAACCAAACGAAAAAAAAAAACCCAAAAAAAATAAAAAAAAAAAATTGTCTTTTTATTTTTTTGGGAAAAAAAAAATAAAAAAATTTTTTTAAAAATTTTTCGTTTTTAACGTTAAACTAAAAGGTTTTAAAAAAAATAAAAAATTGTCGTTTTTCGTTTCCGGAAAAGCAAAAGCCAAAATGCTTTTTTTGTTTTTAAAAAAGCATAACCCCTTTTTTAAATTTCAAAAAAATTTTAAATAAAAACGAAAATAAAAAATTTTTTTTTTTTTTTAGCTGTTTAAAAAAAGGTTTTTTAAAAAAAAAGCTTTTGTTTTTTTAGATTTAAAAACTTTTAAATGGTTTTTAAAAAAACAAATAAAAAAAAACGTTTTTTTAGGGGTTTTCGCGTTAAACCTTCCCGGTTTTTTTAAAAAAAAAGGGGAAAATCGGGTTTTTTTAGACG
>NW_027047902.1:0-12110 GCF_025399875.1 Dalotia coriaria | reverse complement strand
TTAAAAAACGCAGATTAAAACTCAAAACGTGCTGTTTTGCTAAAATTAGCTTTTTCAAGCATTTTAGATCGTTGAAATCGTTAAAATAGACGCAATTAATAAAAACGAATAATAAAATTTCTGTTTTATGCGTTTTACGCTAAACGCAGATTAAAGCTCAAAAGGGCTGTTTTGTAAAGCATTTCGCTTTTAGACCCTTTGAAATCGTTCAAATAGAAGTTTTAATAAAAACAATAAAAAATTCGTCGTTTTATGTTTCCGCGTAAAACGCAGATTAAAGCTCAAACGTGCTGTTTGTAAAATGCAATTTCAGCATTTTGATCGTGAAATCGTTAAATAAAGCATATGAATAAAACAAATAATAAAAACGTGTTTTTCTGTTTTACGCGTTAAAACGCAGATTAAAGCTCAAACGTGCTGTTTTGCTAAAATAAGCATTTTCAAGCATTTTAGATCGTTGAAATCGTTCAAATAGAAGCAATATTAATAAAAACGAATAATAAAAATTCGTCGTTTTATGCTGTTTTACGCGTTAAAACGCAGATTGCTAAAAACGTAAGTTTTAAAATATGCATTTTCAAGCATTTTCGATCTTTGGGAAATCGTTGAAATAGAAGCAATATAATAAAAACGAAAAAAAAAAATTTCGTCGTTTCTATGCTGTTTACGCGTTAAAACGCAGATTAAAGCTAAAAAGGGCTGTTTTGCTAAAATAAGCATTTTCAAGGATTTTAGATCGTTGAAATCGTTCAAATAGAAGCAACATTAATAAAAACGAATAATAAAAATTCGTCGTTTTTATGTATTTTACGCGTTAAAACGCAGATTAAAGCTCAAAACGTGCTGTTTTGCTAAATAAGCATTTCAAGCGATTTAAGATCGTTGAAATCGTTCAAATAGAAGCAATATTAATAAAACGAATAATAAAAATTCGTCGTTTTATGCTGTTTTACGCGTTAAAACGCAGATTAAAGCTCAAAACGTGCTGTTTTGCTAAAATAAGCATTTTCAAACATTTTAGATCGTTGAAATCGTTCAAATAGAAGCAATATTAAAAAACGAATAATAAAATTCGTCGTTTTTATAAGCTATTTTACGCGTTAAAACGCAGATTAAAGCTCAAAACGTGCTGTTTTCAAAAATAAGCATTTTCAAGGATTTTAGATCGTTGAAATCGTTCAAATAGAAGCAATATTAATAAAAACGAATAATAAAAATTCGCGTTTTATGCTGTTTTACGCGTTAAAACGCAGATTAAAGCTCAAACGTGCTGTTTTGCTAAAAATAAGCATTTTCAAACATTTTAGATCGTTGAAATCGTTCAAATAGAAGCAATATTAATAAAAACGATAATAAAAATTGTCGTTTTATAATATTTTACGCGTTAAAACGCAGATTAAAAGCTCAAAACGTGCTGTTTTGCTAAAATAACATTTTCAAGCATTTTAGATCGCTGAAATCGTTCAAATAGACGCAATATTAATAATAAACGGATAATAAAAATTCGTCGTTTTATGCTGTTTTACGCGTTAAAACGCAGATTAAACTCAAAACGTGCTGTTTTGCTAAATAATCATTTTCAAGCATTTTAGATCGTTGAAATCGTTCAAATAGACGCAATATAACAAAAACGAATAATAAAATTCGCGTTTTATGCTGTTTTACGCGTTAAAACGCAGATTAAAGCTCAAACGTGCTGTTTTGCTCAAAATAAGCATTTTCAAGCATTTTAATCGCTGAAATCGTTCAAATAGAAGCAAATTAATAAAAACGAATAATAAAAAATTCGTCGTTTTTATGCTGTTTTACGCGTTTAAACGCAGATTAAAGCTCAAAACGTGCTGTTTTGCTAAAATAAGCATTTTCAAGCTATTTTAGATCGTTGAAATCGTTCAAATAGAAGCAATATTAATAAAAACGAATAATAAAAATTTCGTCGTTTTATGCTGTTTTACGCGTTAAAACGCAGGATTATAGCTCAAAACGTGCTGTTTTGCTAAAATAAGCATTTTCAGCGATTTTAGATCGTTGAAATCGTTCAAATAGAAGCTAATATTAATAAAAACGAATAATAAAAATTTCGTCGTTTTATGCTGTTTTACGCGTTGAAACGCAGATTAAAGCTCAAACGTGCTGCTGTTTTGCTAGCCGCATTTTCAAGGATTTTAGATCGTTGAAATCGTTCAAATAGAAGCAATATTAACAAAAACGAATAATAAAAATTCGTCGTTTATGCTAAGTTTTATGCGTTAAAACGCAGATTAAAGCTCAAAACGTACTGTTTTGCTGCTAAAATAATCATTTTCAAGCATTTGATCGTTGAAATCGTTCAAATAGAAGTAATATTAATAAAACGAATAATAAAAATTCGTCGTTTTATGTTGTTTTACGCGTTAAAACGCAGATTAAAGCTCAAAATTGTTTTTCTAAATTCCAGCATTTCAACATTTTAGATCGCTGAAATCGTTCAAATAGAAGCAATATTAATAAAAACGAATAATAAAATTCGTCGTTTTATACATTTACGCGTTAGAACGCAGATTAAAGCTTAAAACGTGCTGTTTTGCTAAAATAAGCATTTTCATGATTTTAGATCGTTGAAATCGTTCAAATAGAAGCAATATTAATAAAACGAATAATAAAAAATTCGTCCTTTTATGTTAATGCTAAAACGCAGATTAAAAGCTCAAACGTACTGTTTTGCTTAAATAATCATTTCTTTTCAAGCATTTTAGATCGTTGAAATCGTTCAAATAGAAGCAATACATTAATACAAAACGAATAATAAAAATTCGTCGCTTTTTATAAAGCTGTTTTACGCGTTGTAAAACGCAGATTAAAGCTCAAAACTGCGCTGTTTTTGCTGTAAATAAGCATTTTCAAACATTTTAGATTGTTGAAATCGTTCAAATAGAAGCGAATATTAATAAAAACGAATACTAAAAAATCGTCGCTTTATAAGCATTTTACGCGTTAAAATCGTGCAGATTGTGCCAAACGCGCTGTTTGCTAAAATAATCATTTTCAAGCATTTTAGATCGTTGAAATCGTTCAAAGGACGCGCAATATTAATAATAAACGAATAATAAAAATCTTCGTCGTTTTATGCTGTTTACGTTAAAACGCAGATTAAAACTCAAACGTGCGCTGTTTTGCTAAAATAATCATTTTCAAGCATTTTAGATCGTTGAACCGTTCAATAGACGCAATATTAATAAAAACGAATAATAAAATTTCGTCGTTTTATGCTGTTTTACGCGTTAAACGCAGATTAAAGTTCAAAATCGCGCTGCATAAATAAGTGATTTTCGCGACGATCGTTTGAAATCGTTCAACGAAGCAATATTATTTCAAAACGAAGGGCCGCACTCAATAAGTTTTATGTCGTTTTACGCTGTTTAAAACGCGTAGATTAAAGCTCAAAGCGTTTTGCCAAAATAAGCATTTTTCAAGCATTTTAGATCGTTGAAATTGTTCAAATAGAAGCAATATTAATAAAAACGAATAATAAAAAATTTCGTAGTTTCATGCTGTTTGCATCGTTAAAACGCAGATTAAAGCTCAAAATCGTGCTGTTTTGGGGCCAAAGCATTTTTAAGCGATTTTAGATCGTTGAAATCGTTCAAATAGAAGGTAATATTAATAAAAACGAATAATAAAAATTGTCGTTTTATGCTGTTTTTACGCCTTAAAATCGCGCAGATTAAAAGCTCAAAACGTACCGTTTTGCTAAAATAATCGTTTTCGCCACGTAGACGTTGAAATCGTTCAAATAGAAGCAATATTAATAAATAAAAACGAATAATAAAAAATTCGTCGTTTTATGCTGTTTTACGCGTTAAAAAACGCAGATTAAAGCTCAAACGCTACGCTAAAATAATCATTTTCGCTACTTTTGATCGCTGTAAATCGTTCAGACGCAATATTAATAATAAACGAATACCAAAAATTCGTCGTTTTTATGCTGTTTTTACGCCTTAAAACGCAGATTAAAAGCCTTCAAAACGTACTGTTTTGCTAAAATAATCATTTTCAAATATTTTAGATTGTTGAAATCGTTCAAATAGAAGCTAAATATTAGCGTAAAACGAATAATAAAAATTCGTCGTTTTTATGCTATTTTACGCGCTAAACGCGACCAAAGTTCAAAACGCGCTGTTTTGCTAAAATAATCATTTCAAGCATTTTAGATCGTTGAACGCTCAAATAGACGCAATAATAATACCAAACGAATAATAAAAATTCGTCGTTTTTATGCTGTTTTACGTTAAAACGCAGATTAAAGCTCAAAACGCCGTTTTGCTAAAATAAAGGCATTTAAGCATTTAGATCGCTGAAATCACCAAATAGAAGTACTATTAATAAAAACTAATAATAAAAATTGTCGCTTTTATGCTGTTTTCCGCGTTAAAACGCAGATTAAAGCTCAAAATGCGCTGTTTTGCTAAATAGCTACTTTTCGCCATTTATCGTCTAAATCGTTCAAATAGCAATATTAATAAAACGAGAATAATGATAAATTCGTCGTCGTTTTATGCTGTTTTACGCGTTAAACGCAGACAAAGCTCAAAACGTGCTGTTTTGCTAAAATAAGCATTTTCAAGCATTTTAGATCGCTGAAATCGTTCAAATAGAAGCAATATTAATAAAAACGAATAATAAAAAATTCGTCGTTTTATGCTGTTTTACGCGTTAAAACGCAGATTAAAGCTCAAAACGTGCTGTTTTGCTAAAATAAGCATTTTTAAGGATTTTAGATCGTTGAAATCGTTCAAATAGAAGCAATATTAATAAAAACGAATAATAAAAATTCGTCGTTTTTATGCTGTTTTACGCCTTAAAACGCAGATTAAAGCTCAAAACGTACTGTTTTGCTAAAATAATCGTTTTCAAGCATTTTAGATCGTTGAAATCGTTCAAATAGAAGCAATATTAAAAAAAACGAATAATAAAAAATTCGTCGTTTTTATGTTGTTTTACGCGTTAAACGCAGATTAAAGCTCAAAACGTGCTGTTTTGCTAAAATAATCATTTTCAAGCATTTTGATCGTTGAAATCGTTCAAATAGACGCAATATTAATAATAAACGAATAATAAAAAATTCGTCGTTTTATGCTGTTTTTACGCCTTAAAAACGCAGATTAAAGCTCAAAACGTACTGTTTTGCTAAAATAATCATTTTCAAACATTTTAGATTGTTGAAATCGTTCAAATAGAAGCAATATTAATAAAAACGAATAATAAAAATTCGTCGTTTTATGCTATTTTACGCGTTAAAACGCAGATTAAAGCTCAAAACGTGCTGTTTTGCTAAAATAATCATTTTCAAGCATTTTTAGATCGTTGAAATCGTTCAAATAGACGCAATATTAATAATAAACGAATAATAAAAATTCGTCGTTTTATGCTGTTTACGCGTTAAAACGCAGATTAAAGCTCAAAACGTGCTGTTTTGCTAAAATAAAGCATTTTCAAGCATTTTTAGATCGTTGAAATCGTTCAAATAAAGCAATTTAATAAAAACGAGATAATAAAAATTCGTCGTTTTTATGCTGTTTTCCGCGTTAAACGCAGATTAAAGCTCAAAACGTGCTGTTTTGCTAAAAATAAGCATTTTCAAGCATTTTTAGATCGTTCAAATCGTTCAAATAGAAGCAATATTAATAAAAACGAATAATGATAAATTCGTCGTTTTATGCTGTTTTACGCGTTAAAACGCAGATTAAAGCTCAAAACGTGCTGTTTTGCTAAAATAATCATTTTTCAAGCATTTTAGATCGTTGAAATCGTTCAAATAGACGCAATATTAATAAAAACGAATAATAAAAATTTGTCGTTTTTATGCTGTTTTACGCGTTAAAACGCAGATTAAGGCTCAAAACGTGCTGTTTTGCTAAAATAAGCATTTTCAAGCATTTTAGATCGTTGAAATCGTTCAAATAGACGCAATATTAATAAAACACGAATAATAAAAATTTCGTCGTTTTTATGCTGTTTTACGCGTTAAAACGCAGATTAAACTCAAAACGAGCTGTTTTGCTAAAATAAGCATTTTCAAGCATTTTAGATCGTTGAAATCGTTCAAATAGAAGCAATTTTAATAAAAACGAATAATAAAAAATCGTCGTTTTTATGCTGTTTTACGCGTTAAAACGCAGATTAAAGCTCAAAACGTGCTGTTTTGCTAAAATAAGCATTTTCAAGCATTTTTAGATCGCTGAAATCGTTCAAATAGAAGCAATATTAATAAAAACGAATAATAAAAAATTCGTCGTTTTATGCTGTTTTACGCGTTAAAACGCAGATTAAGGCTCAAAACGTGCTGTTTTGCTAAAATAATCATTTTCAAGCTTTTTAGATCGTTGAAATCGTTCAAATAGACGCAATATTAATAAAAACGAATAATAAAAATTTCGTCGTTTTATGCTATTTTACGCGTTAAAACGCTGATTAAAGCTCAAAACGTGCTGTTTTGCTAAAATAGGCATTTTCAAGCATTTTAGATCGTTGAAATCGTTCAAATAGAAGTAATATTAATAAAACGAATAATAAAAATTCGTCGTTTTTATGCTGTTTTACGTGTTAAAACGCAGATTAAAGCTCGAAACGTGCTGTTTTGCTAAAATAAGCAATTTCAAGCATTTTAGATCGTTGAAATCGTTCAAATAGACGCAATATTAAAAACGAATACTAAAAATTTCGTCGTTTTTATGCTGTTTTACGCGTCAAAACGCAGATTAAAGCTCAAAACGTGCTGTTTTTGCTAAAATAAAGCATTCTCAAGCATTTTTAGATCGTTGAAATCGTTCAAATAGAAGCAATATTAATAAAAATGAATAATAAAAATTTCGTCGTTTTTATGCTGTTTTACGCGTTAAAACGCAGATTAAAGACTCAAAACGTTCTGTTTTGCTAAAATAAGCATTTTCAAGTATTTTAGATCGTTGAAATCGTTCAAATAGAAGCAATATTAATAAAACGAATAATAAAAATTTGTCGTTTTATGCTGTTTTAGCGTTAAAACGCAGAATAAAGACTCAAAACGTGCTGTTTTGCTAAAATTAGCATTTTCAAGCATTTTAGATCGTTGAAATCGTTAAAATAGACGCAATATTAATAAAAACGAATAATAAAAATTTCGTCGTTTTTATGCTGTTTTTACGCGTTAAAACGCAGATTAAAAGCTCAAAACGTGCTGTTTTGCTAAAATAAGCATTTTCAAGCATTTTAGATCGTTGAAATCGTTCAAATAGACGCAATATTAATAAAAACGAATAATAAAAATTCGTCGTTTTATGCTGTTTTACGCGTTAAAACGCAGATTAAAGCTCAAAACGTGCTGTTTTGTTTAAAATAAGCATTTTCAAGCATTTTAGATCGTTGAAATCGTTCAAATAGAAGCAATATTAATAAAAACGAATAATAAAAATTCGTCGTTTTATGTTGTTTTACGCGTTAAAACGCAGATTAAAAGCTCAAAACGTGCTGTTTTGTGAAATAGCATTTCCAAGCATTTTAGATCGCTGAAATGTTCAAATAGATGAATATTAATAAAAACGAATAATAAAATTCGTCGTTTTATGTTGTTTTACGCGTTAAAACGCAGATTAAAGCTCAAACGTGCTGTTTTGCTAAAATAGGCATTTTCAAGCATTTTAGATCGTTGAAATCGTTCAAATAGACGCAATATTAATAAAAACGAATAAAAAAAAATTCGTCGTTTTATGCTGTTTTACGCGTTAAAACGCAGATTAATGCTCAAATCGTGCTATTTTGCTAAAATAATCATTTTCAAGCATTTTTGATCGTTGAAATCGTTCAAATAGACGCAATATTAATAAAAACGATTATAAAAATTTCGTCGTTTTATGCTGTTTTACGCGTTAAAACGCAGATAAAAAGCTCAAACTTTGCTGTTTGCTAAAATAAGCATTTTCAAGCATTTTAGATGGTTGAAATCGTTCAAATAGAAACAATAATAATAAAAAACGAATAATAAAAATTTCGTCGTTTTATAGCTGTTTTACGCGTTAAAACGCAGATTAAAGCTCAAAACGTGCTGTTTTGCTAAAATAAGCATTTTTCAAGCATTTTAGATCGTTGAAATCGTTCAAATAGAAGCAATATTAATAAAAACGAATAATAAAAATTCGTCGTTTTATGCTGTTTTACGCGTTAAAACGCAGATTAAAGCTCAAAACGTGCTGTTTTGCTAAAATAAGCATTTTCAAGCATTTTAGATCGTTGAAATCGTTCAAATAGAAGCAATATTAATAAAAGCGAATAATAAAAATTCGTCGTTTTATGCTGTTTCACGCGTTAAAACGCAGATTAAAGCTCAAAACGTGCTGTTTTGCTAAAATAAGCATTCTCAAGCATTTTAGATCGTTGAAATCGTTCAAATAGAAGCAATATTAATAAAAATGAATAATAAAAATTTCGTCGTTTTATGCTGTTTTACGCGTTAAAACGCAGATTAAAAGCTCAAAACGTTCTGTTTTGCTAAAATAAGCATTTTCAGTATTTTAGATCGTTGAAATCGTTCAAATAGAAGCAATATTAATAAAAACGAATAATAAAAAATTTGTCGTTTTATGCTGTTTTACGCGTTAAAACGCAGAATAAAGCTCAAAACGTGCTGTTTTGCTAAAATTAGCATTTTCAAGCTTTTTTAGATCGTTGAAATCGTTAAAATAGACGCAATATTAATAAAAACGAATAATAAAAATTTCGTCGTTTTTATGCTGTTTTACGCTTTAAAAACGCAGATTAAAGCTCAAAACGTGCTGTTTTGCTAAAATAAGCATTTTCAAGCATTTTAGATCGTTGAAATCGTTCAAATAGAAGCAATATTAATAAAAACGAATTATAAAATTCGTCGTTTTTCGCTGTTTTACACGTTAAAACGCAGATTAAAGCTCAAAACGTGCTGTTTTGCTAAAATAAGCATTTTCAAGCATTTTAGATCGTTGAAATCGTTCAAATAGACGCAATATTAATAAAAACGAATAATAAAAATTTCGTCGTTTTTATGCTGTTTTACGCGTTAAAACGCAGATTAAAGCTCAAAACGAGCTGTTTTGCTAAAATAAGCATTTCAAGCATTTTAGATCGTTGAAATCGTTCAAATAGAAGCAATATTAATAAAAACGAATAATACAAAATTCGTCGTTTTTATGCTGTTTTACGCGTTAAAACGCAGATTAAAGCTGAAAACGTGCTGTTTTGCTAAATTAAAGCATTTCAAGCATTTTAGATTGTTGAAATTGTTCAAAATAAAACGCAATATTAATAAAAACGAATAATAAAAATTTCGTCGTTTTTATGTTGTTTTACGCGTTAAAACGCAGATTAAAGCTCAAAACGTGCTGTTTTTGACAAAATAGCATTTTCAAGCATTTTAGATCGTTGAAATCGTTCAAATAGAAGTAATATTAAATAAAAACGAATAATAAAAATTCGTCGTTTTTCTGCTGTTTTACGCGTTAAAACGCAGATTAAAGCTCAAAGCGTGCTGTTTTGCTAAAATAAGCAATTTCAAGCATTTTAGATCGTTGAAATCGTTCAAATAGACGCAATATTAATAAAAACGAATAATAAAATTCGTCGTTTTTTATGCTGCTTTACGCGTTAAAACGCAGATTAAAACTCAAAACGTGCTGTTTTGCTAAAATAACATTTCAAGCATTTTAGATCGTTGAAATCGTTCAAATAGAAGCAATATTAATAAAAACGAATAATAAAATTCGTCGTTTTATGCTGTTTTACGCGTTAAAACGCAGATTAAAGCTCAAAACGTGCTGTTTTGCTAAAATAATCATTTTCAAGCATTTTAGATCGTTGAAATCGTTCAAATAGACGCAATATTAATAAAAACCAATAATAAAAATTTTCGTCGTTTTTATGCTGTTTTACGCGTTAAAACGCAGATTAAAAGCTCAAAACGTGCTGTTTTTGCTAAAATAAGCATTTTCAAGCATTTTGACGTTGAAATCGTTCAAATAGAAGCAATATTAATAAAAACGTAATTAAAAATTCGTCGTTTTTATGCTGTTTTACGCGTTAAAACGCAGATTAATACTCAAATCGTGCTATTTTGCTAAAATAATCATTTCAAGCATTTTTGATGTTGAAATCGTTCAAATAGACGCAATATTAATAAAAACTATTATAAAAATTTCGTCGTTTTATGTGTTTTACGCTTAACGCGTTAAACAAACGGCTGTTTTGCTAAAAAATTTTCAGCATTTTAGATGTTGAAATCTTTTCAAATAGAAACAATAATAATAAAAACGAATAATAAAAATTTCGTCGTTTTATGCTGTTTTACGCGTTAAAACGCAGATTAAAGCTCAAAACGTGCTGTTTTGCTAAAATAAGTATTTTCAAGCATTTTAGATCGTTGAAATCGTTCAAATAGAAGCAATATTAATAAAAACGAATAATAAAAATTCGTCGTTTTTATGCTGTTTTACGCGTTAAAACGCAGATTAAAGCTCAAAACGTGCTGTTTTTGCTAAAATAATCATTTTCAAGCATTTTAGATCGTTGAAATCGTTCAGATAGACGCAATATTAATAAAAACGAATATAAAAATTTCGTCGTTTTTATGCTGTTTTACGCGTTAAAACGCAGATAAAAGCTCAAAACGTGCTGATTTGCTAAAATAAGCATTTTCAAGCATTTTAGATCGTTGAAATCGTTCAAATAAGCAATATTAACAAAAGCGAATAATAAAAATTTCGTCGTTTTTATGCTATTTTACGCGTTAAAACGCAGATTAAACTCAAAACGTGCTGTTTTGCTAAAATAAGCATTTTCAAGCATTTTAGATCGTTGAAATCGTTCAAATAGAAGCAATATTAATAAAAACGAATAATAAACATTCGTCGTTTTTATGCTGTTTTACGCGTTAAACGCAGATTAAAGCTCAAAACGTGCTGTTTTGCTTTAAAATAAAGCATTTTCAAGCATTTTTAGATCGTAGAAATCGTTCAAATAGAAGCAATATTAATAAAAAGCGAATAAAAAAGAATTCGTCTTTTTTTATGCTGTTTCACGCGTTAAAACGCAGATTAAAACTCAAAACGTGCTTTTTTTGCTAAAATAAGCATTTTCAAGCATTTTGAGATCTTGAAATCGTTAAAATAGACGCAATATTAATAAAAAGAATAAAAAAAAATTTCGTCTTTTTTTTATGCTGTTTTACGCGTTAAAACGCAGATTAAACTAAAAACGTGCTGTTTTGCAAATAAGCATTTTAAAGTATTTTAGATCGTTGAAATCGTTCAAATAAACAATATTAAAAAAAACGAATAAAAAAAAATTCGTCTTTTTTAGCTTTTTACGCGTTAAAACGCAGATTAAATCTAAAAACGTGCTTTTTTGTTTTAAAAAAAGCATTTTCAAGCATTTTGATCGTTGAAATCGTTAAATAGAAGCAATTTTTAAAAAACGAATAAAAAAAATTACGTCTTTTTTTTTAACTTTTACGCTTTAAAAACGCGATTGCTCAAAACGTGCTTTTTTGCTAAAATAAGCATTTTAAAGCATTTTAAATCGTTGAAATCTTTCCCCGGGAAATATTAAAAAAAACGAATAAAAAAAAAATCGTCGTTTTTCTGTTTTGCGTTAAAACGCAGTTTAAAAAGATAAAAACGTGCTTTTTTTAAAATAATCATTTTCAACATTTTAGATGGTTGAAATCGTTCAAAAGACGCAATATTAAAAAAAACAAATAAAAAAAATTTCGTCGTTTTTTTTTTTTTTACGCGTTGAATTGAAAACGTGCTGTTTTGCTAAAAAAACATTTTCAAGCTTTTTTTAGATCGTTGAAATCGTTAAATAGAAAGTAAATAAAAACGAATAATAAAAATTCGTCGTTTTTTATGCTGTTTTCCCTTTAAACACAAGTTTAAACCAAGACTGTGTTTTTGCTAAAATAAGCATTTTCAAGCAATTTAGATCGTTGAAATCTTTCCCAAATAGAACAATATTTAAAACGAATAATAAAATATTCGTCGTTTTATGCTTTTTTTACGCTTTAAAAACGCAGATTAAAGCTCAAAACGTGCTTTTTTGCTAAAATAATCATTTTCAAGCTTTTTTAG
>NW_027047901.1:0-12114 GCF_025399875.1 Dalotia coriaria | reverse complement strand
TATTTTCAGCATTAGATCGTGAATGTTCAAAAAATTATATTAGAATAATTTAAACATTTTTATTATTCGTTTTTATTTATTGCTCTATTTGAACGATTTCAACGATTAAAATGCTTGAAAATCTTATTTTAGCAAAACAGCACGTTTTGAGTTTATTCGTTTTAACGCGTAAAACAGCATAAAACGACGAAATTTTTATTATTCGTTTTATTAATATTGCGTCTATTTGAACGATTTCAACGATCTAAAATGCTTGAAAATGCTTATTTTAGCAAAACAGCACGTTTTGAGCTTTAATCTGCGTTTAACGCGTAAAACAGCATAAAATGACAAATTTTAATATTCGTTTTTATTAATATTGCTTCTATTTAAACGATTTCAACGTTCTAAAATGCTTGAAAATGCTTATTTTAGCAAAACAGCACGTTTGAGCTTTAATCTGCGTTTTAACGCGTAAACAGCATAAAACGACGAAATTTTATTATTCGTTTTTATTAATATTGCTCTATTTGAACGATTTCAACGATCTAAAATGCTTGAAATGCTTATTTTAGCAAAACAGCACGTTTTGAGCTTTAATCTGCGTTTTAACGCGTAAAACAGCATAAAAACGACGACATTTTTATATTCGTTTTATTAATATTGCGTTTATTTGAACGATTTCAACGATCTAAAATGCTTGAAAATGCTTTATTTTAGCAAAACAGCACGTTTGAGCTTTAATCTGCGTTTTAACGCGTAAAACAGCATAAAACGACGAATTTTATTATTCGTTTTTATTAATATTGCTTCTATTTGAACGATTTCAACGATCTAAAATGCTTGAAAATGCTTATTTAGCAAAACAGCACGTTTTGAGCTTTAATCTGCGTTTTAACGCGTAAAACAGCATAAAACGACGAATTTTTATTATCTGTTTTTATTTATTGCTTTATTTGAACGATTTCAACGATCTAAAATGCTTGAAAATGCTTATTTTAGCAAAACAGCACGTTTTGAGTTTAATCTGCGTTTTAACGCGTAAAACAGCATAAAACGACGAATTTTTATTATTTGTTTTTATTAATATTGCTTCTATTTGAACGATTTCAACGATCTAAAATGCTTGAAATGTTTTTAGCAAAACAGCACGTTTTGAGTTTAATCTGCGTTTTAACGCGTAAACAGCATAAAACGACGAAATTTTTATTATTCGTTTTTATTAATATTGCGTCTATTTGAACGATTTCAACGATCTAAAATGCTTGAAAATGCTTATTTTAGCAAAACAGCACGTTTTGAGTTTAATCGCGTTTTAACGCGTAAAACAGCATAAAACGACGAAATTTTTATTATTCGTTTTTATTAATATTGCGTCTATTTGAACGATTTCAACGATTAAAATGCTTGAAAATGCTTATTTTAGCAAAACAGCACGTTTTGAGCTTTAATCTGCGTTTTAACGCGTAAAACAGCATAAAAACGACGAAAATTTTATTATTCGTTTTTATTAATATTGCGTCTATTTGAACGATTTCAACGATCTAAAATGCTTGAAAATGCTTATTTTAGCAAAACAGCACGTTTTGAGCTATAATCAGCGTTTTAACGCGTAAAACAGCATAAAACGACGAAATTTTTATTATTCGTTTTTATTAATATTGCGTCTATTTGAACGATTTACGATGTAAAATGCTTGAAAATGCTTATTTTAGCAGAACAGCACGTTTTGAGCTTTATTCTGCGTTTTAACGCGTAAAACAGCATAAAAACGACGATTATTATTGTTTTTATTATATTGCGTTTTTATTTGAACGATTTCAACGATCTAAAATGCTTGAAAATGCTTTTTAGCAAAACCGCACGTTTTGAGCTTAATCTGCGTTTTAACGCGTAAAACAGCATAAAAACGTCGAAATTTTTATTTTGTTTTTTATTAATATTGCTTTATTTGAACGATTTCAACGATCTAAAATGCTTGAAAATGCTTATTTTGCAAAACACCCTTTTGAAGTTTTAATCTGCGTTTTAACGCGTAAACAGCTAAAACGACGAGAATTTTTATTATTCGTTTTATTAATTTGCATCATTTGAACGATTTCAACGATCTAAAATGCTTGAAAATGCTTATTTTAGCAAAACAGCACGTTTTGAGCTTTAATCTGCGTTTTAGCGTAAATCCGCATAAAACGACGAAATCTTTTATTATTGTTTTTTTAATATTGCTACTTGAACGATTTCAACGATCTAAAATGCTTGAAAATGCTTATTTTAAAAACAGCACGTTTTGAGTTAATCTGCGTTTAACGCGTAAAACAGCATAAAAACGACAATTTTTTATTATTCGTTTTTATTAATATTGCTGCTATTTGAACGATTTCAACGATCTAAAATGCGTTAAAATGTTATTTTAGAAAACAGCACGTTTTGAGCTTTTAATCTGCGGTTTAACGCGTAAAACAGCATAAAAACGACGAATTTTTTATTGTTTTTATTAATATTACGTCTATTTGAACGATTTCAACGATCTAAAATGCTTGAAATTTTAAGCAAAACAGCACGTTTTGCTTTAATCTGCGTTTTAACGCGTAAACAGCATAAAACGACGAAATTTTTATTATTACGTTTTATTAATATTTGCGTCTTTTAACGATTTAACGATCTAAAATGCTTGAAAATGCTTATTTTAGCAAAACAGCACGTTTTGAGCTATAATCAGCGTTTAACGCGTAAAACAAAATAAAACGACGAAATTTTTATTATTCGTTTTTATTAATATTGCGTCTATTTGAACGATTTCAACGATGTAAAATGCTTGAAAATGTATTTTGAAAACGACGTTTTGAGCTTTAATCTGCGTTTAACGCGTAAACTGCATAAAAACGACAAAATTTTTATTATTCGTTTTTATTAATATTGCGTCTATTTGAACATTTCAACGATCAAATTCTTGAAATGCTTATTTGAGCAAAACAGCACGTTTTGAGCTATAATCAGCGTTTTTAACGCTAAAACGCATAAAACTGACGAAATTTTTATTATTCGTTTTTATTAATATTGCGTCTATTTGAACGATTTTAACGACGTAAAATGCTTGAAAATGCTTATTTTACAAAACGCACGTTTTGAGCTTTAATCTGCGTTTTAACGCGTAAAACAGCATAAAAACGACGAATTTTTATTATTCGTTTTTATTAATATTGTCTATTTGAACGATTTCAACGATCAAAATGCTGAAAATGCTTATTTTAGCAAACAGCACGTTTTGGCTTTAACTGCGTTTTAACGCGTAAAACAGCACAAAAACGACGAAATTTTTATTATTCGCTTTTATTAATATTCGACTATTTGAACGATTTCAGCGATCTAAAATGCTTGAAAATGCTTTATTTAGCAGAACAGCACGTTTTGAGCTTTATTCTGCGATTTTAACGCGTAAACCCTAAAACGACGAAATTTTTATTATTCGTTTTATTTTATTGCGTCTATTTGAACGATTTCAACGATCTAAAATGCTGAAAATGCTTATTTTAGAAAAACCCACGTTTTGAGCATTAATCTGCGTTTTAACGCGTAAAAAAAGCATAAAACGACGAATTTTTATTATTCGTTTTTATTAATATTAGCTCTTTTGAATGATTTCAACGATCTAAAATGCTTGAAAATGCTTATTTTTGCAAAACAGAACGTTTGAGCTTTAATCTGCGTTTTAACGCGTAAAGTAAAACGACGAAATTTTTATTCGTTTTTATTAATATTGCGTCTATTTGAACGATTTCAACGATCTAAAATGCTTTAAAAGCTTATTTTAGCAAAACAGCACGTTTTGAGTTTTAATCTGCTTTTTTAAGCGCGTAAAACACTAAAACGACGAATTTTTATTATTCGTTTTTATATTTTGGGTCTTTGAACGATTTCAACGATCTAAAATGCTTGAAAATCTTATTTTAGCAAAACAGCACGTTTGAGCTTTAATCTGCGTTTTAACGCGAAAACAGCATATAAAATGTTAATTTTTTATTCGTTTTTTATTAATATTGCTTCTATTTGAACGATTTCAACGATCTAAAATGCTTGAAAATGATTATTTAGCAAAACAGCACTTTTAGAGTTTTAATCTGCGTTTTAACGCGTAAAACAGCAAAAAAACGACGAATTTTTTATTTTTCGTTTTTTATTAATATTGCTTCTATTTGAACGATTTAACGATCTAAAATGCTTGAAAATGCTTATTTTAGAAAAAAGGTTTGAGCTTTAATCCTTTTTCCCGGAAAACAGCAAAAACGACAAATTTTTTATTATTCTTTTTTATTAATTGCCCCTTTGAACATTTCAACGATTAAAAGCTTGAAAATGCTTTTTTTTTAAAACAGCACGTTTTGAGCTTTTCTGCGTTTTAACGCGAAAACACATAAAAACGACAAAATTTTTATTATTCTTTTTTTATTTTTATTGCTCTATTTGAACGATTTCAACGATCTAAAATGCGAAAATGTTTTTTTAGCAAAACCCCTTTTTGAGCTTAATCTGCGTTTTAACCCGGTAAAACACATAAAACGACAATTTTTATTATTGTTTTTATTAATATTGCTTCTTTTGAACGATTTCAACGATCAAAAATGCTTGAAAATGCTTATTTTGAAAAAGCACTTTTTGATTTTAATCTGCTTTTTAACGCAAAAAACACATAAAACGACAAATTTTTTTATTATTGTTTTATTAATATTGCTCTATTTGAACGATTTAAACGATCAAAAATGCTTAAAATGCTTATTTTGCAAAACACCCGTTTGAGCTTTAATCTGCTTTTTAAAACGCGAAAAACAGCTAAAGCGATTTTTTTTATTTTTTTTTATTAATTTGCTTCTATTGAACGATTTCAACGATCTAAAATGCTTGAAAATGCTTATTTTAGAAAAAAACAGCACGTTTTGAGTTTAATCGCGTTTTAACGCGTAAAACAGCATAAAACGCAATTTTTTTTAATTGTTTTATTAATATTCTTCTATTTGAACGATTTCAACGATCTAAAATGTTGAAAATGTTATTTTAGAAAAACCCAACGTTTGAGTTTAATCTGCTTTTTAAAGCGTAAAACAGCATAAAACGACGAATTTTTATTATTTTTTTTTATTAATATTGCTCTTTTTGAACATTTCAACGATCTAAAATGCTTAAAAATTTTTTAGCAAAACAGCACTTTTTGATTTTTTGCGTTTTAACGCGTAAAACAGCAAAAAAACGCGTTTTTATTATTTTTTTTTTATTAATATTGCTTCTTTTGAACGATTTAAACGATCTAAAATGCTTAAAAAATGCTTATTTTAGCAAAACAGCACGTTTTGAGCTTTAATCGCGTTTTAACGCGAAAAAACAGCATAAAAACGACGAATTTTTATTTTTTGTTTTTTAAATTTGCGTCTATTTGAACGATTTCAACGATTAAAATGCTTGAAAATGCTTATTTTAGCAAAACAGCACTTTTTGAGCTTTAATCTGCGTTTTAACGCGTAAAAACAAAAAAAACGACAATTTTTATTATTTTTTTTTATTATATTCCCTTTATTTGAACGTTTTAACGATCTAAAATGCTTGAAATTTTTTAGAAAAAGCACTTTTTGAGTTTTTAATCGCGTTTAAGGGGTAAAACACAAAAAAACACGAAATTTTTTATTATTCTTTTTTTATTAATATTGCGTTATTTAAACGATTTAACGATTAAAATGCTTGAAAATGCTTATTTTAGCAAAACAAGTTTTGAGCTTAATCCTTTTTAACGCGAAAAACCAAAAACGACAAATTTTTTTATTATTGTTTTTTTTTAAATTTGCTCTATTTGAACGATTTCAACGTTTAAAAATCTGAAAATGCTTATTTTAAAACCCCCTTTTTGAGTTTTTAATCTGCTTTTTAAACGCGAAAAACAGCTAAAAACGACGAATTTTTTATTATTCGTTTTTTTAATATTGCCTATTTGAACGATTTAACGATCTAAATGCGAAAATCTTTTTTTAGAAAAAACACCCGTTTGAGTTTTTAAATCTGCGTTTTAACGCGTAAAACACAAAAAAAACGACGAAATTTTTATTATTCGTTTTTTTTTTATTGTTTTATTTGCGATTTAAAGATCTAAAATGCTTGAAAATGTTTATTTTAGCAAAACGCACTTTTTGAGTTTTAATCTGCGTTTTAACGCGTAAAAACAAAAAAACGACAATTTTTTTTATTATTTTTTTTTATTAATATTGCTCTTTTGAACGATTTCAACGATCTAAAATGCTTGAAAATGTTTTTTTGCAAAACAGCACTTTTTGAGTTTTTAATCTGCGTTTTAACGCGTAAAACGCAAAAACGACGAATTTTTATTTTTTGTTTTTTTTAAATATTGCTTCTATTTGAACGTTTCAACGATCAAAAAAATGCTTAAATATTTTAGCAAAACAGCACGTTTTGAGTTTTTAATCGGGTTTTAACGCGTAAACACATAAAACGCGAATTTTTTATTATTCTTTTTTATTAAATTGCTCTATTTGAACGATTTCAACGATCTAAAATGCGAAAATGTTTTTTTAAAAAAAAAACAGCACGTTTTGAGCTTTAACGGCGTTTTAACGCGTAAAACAGCAAAAAAAACGACAAAATTTTTTTTATTATTGTTTTTATTAATATTGCGTCTATTTGAACGATTTCAACGATTAAAATGCTTGAAAATGCTTATTTTAGCAAACACCCGTTTTGAGTTTAATCTGCTTTTTTAACGCGTAAAACACTAAAAACGACAAATTTTTTTTTTGTTTTATTAATATTGCTCTATTTGAACGATTTCAACGATTAAAATGTTGAAAATGCTTTTTTTAAAAAAAACAGCACTTTTTGAGCTTTAATCTGCTTTTTAACGCGTAAAACACATAAAAACGACGAATTTTTATTTTTTTTATTAATTTCTTATTTGAACGATTTCAACGATCAAAAATTTTTTGAAAATGTTATTTTAAAAAACAGCACGTTTTGAGCTTTAATCTGCTTTTTAACGCGAAAACAACAAAAACGAGGGGAATTTTTTATTTTTTTTTTATTAATTGCACTATTTGAACGATTTAACGATTAAAATGTTTAAAAAATTTATTTTGAAAACAGCCGTTTTGAGCTTTTATTCGCGTTTTTAACCCCTAAACAGCAAAAAAAACGACAAAATTTTTTATTCTTTTTTTATTTTTATTGCGTCTTTTAACGATTTCAACGATCTAAAATGCTTGAAAATCTTATTTTAGCAAAACGCACGTTTGAGCTTTAATCCGTTTTAAGCAAAACACATAAAAGACGAATTTTTTTATTTTTTTATTAATATTGTTTCATTTGAACGATTTCAACGTTTAAAAATGCTTGAAAATCTTTTTTTTCAAAACAGCACGTTTTGAGTTTTAATCTGCGTTTTAACGAAAACAGCTAAAACGACAAATTTTTTTATTTTTTGTTTTTATTAATTTGCGTCTATTTGAACGTTTCAACGATCTAAAATGCGAAAATGCTTTTTTTAGCAAAACAGCACGTTTTTTTTAATCGCGTTTTAACGCGAAAAAACAGCATAAAACGACGTTTTTATTTTGTTTTTTATTAATATTTTCTATTTGAATTTTTAACGAAAAATGCTTGAAATATTTTAGCAAAACAGCACGTTTGAGTTTAATCTGCGTTTTAACGCGAAAAACAGCAAAAAAAACGAAAAAATTTTTTTATTATTCTTTTTTATTAATATTGCTCTATTTAACGATTTCAACGATCTAAAATGCGAAAATGCTTATTTTAAAACAGCACTTTTTGAGCTTAATCGCTTTTTAAACGCGAAAACACATAAAAACGACGAAATTTTTATTATTCTTTTTTTATTAATTCGCTTTTGAACGATTTAAACGATTAAAATCTAAAAATGCTTATTTTAAAAAACCCCCTTTTTGAGCTTTAATCTGCGTTTTAGCGTAAAACAGCATAAAACGACAATTTTTTATTATTCGTTTTTATTAAATTGCTTCTATTTGAACGATTTCAACGATCTAAAATCTTAAAAATGCTTATTTTAGCAAAACAGCACGTTCTGAGAACGCGTTTTAACGCGTAAACAGCATAAAACGACGAATTTTTATTATTCGTTTTTTTTTAAATTTGCCTATTTGAACGATTTCAACGATCTAAAATGCTTAAAAATTTATTTTAGAAAAAACAGCACTTTTTGAGTTTTCCGTTTTAACGCGTAAAACAGCAAAAAAAACGACGAATTTTTTTTTTTTGTTTTTATTAATATTGCGTCTATTTGAACGATTTCCCGATCAAAAATGCGAAAATCTTTTTTTTAGCAAAACACCCGTTTGGCTTTAATTGCGTTTTAACGCGTAAAAGCATAAAACGACAAATTTTTTTATTATTTGTTTTTTTTAAATATTGCTTCTATTTGAACGTTTAACGATCAAAAATGTTTGAAATATTTTAGCAAAACACACTTTTTGACTTTAATCTGCTTTTTTAACGCGTAAACACATAAAAACGACGAAATTTTTATTATTCGTTTTTATTAATATTGCGCATTTGAACGTTTAAACGATCTAAAATGCGAAAATCTTTTTTTTGAAAAACAGCGTTTTGAAAATCGGCGTTTTAAGGGAAAAACACCGACGAAATTTTTTTTTCTTTTTTTTATTAATATTGCGTCTTTTGAACGATTTAAACGATGAAAAATGCTTGAAAGTTATTTTAGCAAAACAGCCGTTTTGAGCTTTATTCTGCGTTTTAACGCGTAAAACACAAAAAAACGACGAATTTTTTTATTATTCGTTTTTTTTTTTTATTGCGTTTTTTGAACATTTCAACGATCAAAATGCTTGAAAATGCTTATTTTAGAAAAACGCACGTTTTGGTTTAATCTGCTTTTTAACGCGAAAAACACAAAAAAAAACGACGAATTTTTATTATTCTTTTTTATTAATATTGTTTCTTTTTGAACATTTAAACGATCTAAAATGTTTAAAATGCTTATTTTTGCAAAACAGCACGTTTGAGCTTTAATCTGCGTTTAAGCTAAAACACAAAAACGACGAAATTTTTATTATTCGTTTTATTAATTTCCCTATTTGAACGATTTCAACTATCTAAAATGCTTGAAAATGCTTATTTTAGCAAAACACACTTTTTGAGCTTTAATCTGCTTTTTATCGCGTAAAACAGCATAAAACGACGAAATTTTTATTATTCGTTTTTATTAATATTGCGTCTATTTGAACGATTTCAACGATCTAAAATGCTTGAAAATGCTTATTTTAGCAAAACAGTATTTTTCAGCTTTAATCTGCGTTTTAACGCGTAAAACAGCATAAAAACGACAAATTTTTTTATTATTCGTTTTTATTAATATTGCTTCTATTTGAACGATTTAAACGATCTAAAATGCTTGAAAAATGCTTATTTTAGCAAAACAGCACGTTTTGTTTAATCTGCTTTTTAACGCGTAAAACAGCATAAAACGCAATTTTTATTATTCTTTTTTATTAATATTGCTTCTATTTGAACGATTTCAACGATCTAAAATGCTTGAAAATGCTTATTTTAGCAAAACAGCACTTTTTTGAGCTTTAATCTGCGTTTTAACGCGTAAAACAGCATAAAAACGACGAATTTTTATTATTTGTTTTTATAATCTTTTTTACTAACGATCTTTGAAATGCTTAATCTTTTTTACAAAACAAACGTTTTTGAGTTTTAATCTGCGTTTTAACGCGTAAAACAGCATAAAACGACGAAATTTTTATTATTTTTTTTTAATATTGTTCTATTTGAACGTTTTAAGCAATCTAAATTTAATTTACAAAACAACTTTAGCTTTTTAATCTGCGTTTTAAAAGCTTAAATTTGAAAAAAAATTTTATATCTTTTTAAATTTAAAACCATTTAAACGTTTAACGATCTAAAATGCGAAAATGCTATTTAGCAAAACAGCAACGTTTTTATGTAATCAGCGTTTCGGTAAAACAGCATAAACGACAAATCTTATTGCTTTTTTAAAAAATGCCTTTTGACGATTCACGAATGTAAAATGCATGAAAATGCTTATTTTAAAACCCGTTTTTTTAATCTGCGTTTTTAACGCGTAAACAGCATAAAACGACAATTTTTATTTTCGTTTTTTTAATTTGCTTCTATTTGAACGATTTCAACGATCTAAAAATGCTTAAAAATGCTTTTTAAACCCGTTCTGAGTTTAATCTGCGTTTTAACGCGAAACAGCATAAAACGACGAATTTTTTTATTCGTTTTTATTAATTTGTTTATTTGAACGATTTCAAACGATCTAAAAATGCTTGAAAATGATTATTTTGAAAATGCACGTTTTGAGTTTTAACTGCTTTAAGCTAAAAAGCATAAAACGACGAATTTTTTATTATTTGTTTTATTATTAATTTGCGTCTATTTGACGATTTCAACGATCTAAAAGCTGAAAATGCTTATTTTGTTAAAATGCGTTATTTAATTGCTTTAACGCGTAAAAACAGCATAAAACGACGAATTTTTATTATTTGCTTTTTAATATTGCTTCTATTTGAACGTTCAACGATCTAAAATGCTTGAAATATTTTTAGCAAAAAGCACGTTTTATTTAACGTTTAACGCGAAAAAAGTAAAAACGAGAAATTCATTTTCGTTTTTATTAATATTGCTACGTTAACGATTTCAACGATCTAAAATGCTTGAAAATGCTTTTTTAGAAAAACAGCACGTTTGAGCTTAACGGTTTTAACGCGTAAACAGCATAAAAAACGATGAAATTTTTATTATTCCTTTTTATTATGGCGTCTATTGAACGATTTCAACGAGAAAATCTTGAAAATGCTTATTTTAAAAACGCTATTTGATTTTACAATTAAAGTTTAACGCGTAAAAGCAAAAAACGACGAATTTTAATTCGTTTTAATAATGCGTCTATTTGAACGACGAACGATGTAAAATGCTTTGAAAATGCTTATTTTAGCAAAATTCACGTTTTGAGCTTTTAATTGCGTTTTTAAGCGAGAAAACAGCATAAGATTTTTATTCGTTTTATTAAATTTTTTATTTGAACGATTTCAACGATCTAAATCTTGAAAATGCTTTTTTCAAAACAGACGTTTTGAGCTTTAATCTGAGTTTTAACGCGAAAACAACACAAAAGGAATTTTATTAGTTTTTATTAATATGCACTATTTGAACGATTTCACGATCTAAATTTGAAAATGCTTATTTTAGCAGAACAAAGTTTTGAGCTTTATTTCGCGTTTAACGCGTAAAAGCATAAAAAATTTTATAATTCGTTTTTATTAAATTGTTTATTTGAACGATTTCAACGATCTAAAATGTTGAAAATTTAATTTAAAAACAAAATGTTTTTTAATCTGCGTTTTAACGGAAAAGATAAAACCGATTTTAGTATTATTCGTTTTTATTAATATTGCGTCTATTTGAACGTGATTTCAACGATGTAAATGCTGAAAATGCGCTTATTTTAGCAAAACAGCACGTTTTGAGCTTTAATCTGCGTTTTAACGCGTAAAACAGCATAAAAACGACGAATTTTTTATTATTCGTTTTATTAATATTGTTTCTATTTGAACGATTTCAACGATCTAAAAATGCTTGAAAATGCTTATTTTAGCAAAACAGCACGTTTTGAGCTTTAATCTGAGTTTTAATTGCGTAAAACAACACAAAAACGACGAAATTTTTATTATTCGTTTTTATTAATATTGCGACTATTTGAACGATTTCAACGATCTAAAATGCTTGAAAATGTTTATTTTAGCAAAACAGCACTTTTTGAGTTTTAATCTGCGTTTTAACGGGAAAAACAAAAAAAACGACAAAATTTTTTATTTTTCCCTTTTTTTAAAATTAGGCGCTTTTTAAAACGTTTTTAACGATCAAAAAATGCTTGAAAATGCTTATTTTAAAAAAACAGCACGTTTTGAGTTTTATTCTGCGTTTTAACGCGTAAAAAAAGTAAAAGACAAAATTTTTTTATTATTCGTTTTTTTTTTTATTGCGTTTTTGGAACAAATTTCAACGATCAAAAAATGCTTGAAAATGCTTATTTTAGAAAAAACCGAAACGTTTTGA
>NW_027047900.1:0-12118 GCF_025399875.1 Dalotia coriaria | reverse complement strand
TTTTTTTTTAACGCTAAAACGAAAAAAATTTTTTTTATTTTTTTTTTTTTGCATTTAACGTTTAAAAAAGAAAAATTTTTTTGAAAAAGCTTTTTTAGCAAATTTGGTTTTAACGCGTAAAACGCTAAAAACAAAGAATTTTTTATTTTCTTTTTTTATTAATATTGCTTTTTTGAACATTTCAACGATCAAAAAGGAAAATGCTTATTTTAAAAACAGCACTTTTTGGCTTTAATCGTTTTTTAACGCGTAAAACACATAAAACGACAATTTTTATTATTTTTTTTATTAATATTCGTCTATTTGAACGATTTAACGATAAAAAATGTTGAAAATGCTTATTTTACAAAACAGCACGTTTTGAAACGCTTTTCGCGAAAAACAGCAAAAAAAACGAAAAATTTTTTTATTTTTTTTTTTAAATTTTTATTGCATTTAACGATCTAAAAGCTTAAAATGCTTATTTTAGCAAAACAACGTTTTGAAATCTGCGTTTTAACGCGTAAAACACATAAAAAAAGGAAAATTTTTTTATTATTCGTTTTTTAATATTGCTTTTATTTAACTTTTAAAAAAGTTAAAATGTTTTTTAAAAAAAAAGGTTTTAATTTTTTAAGGAAAAAAAAAAAAAATTTTTTTTTTTTTAATTTGCTTTTTTAAAAAACAAAAATTTTAAAAGTTTTTTAAGGGTTTTTTTTTTTTTTTAAAAAAAATAAAAAAAAAATTTATTTTTTTAAAAAACCCCCTTTTTGATTTTTTCCTTTTTAAGCAAAACCCAAAAAAAACGACGTTTTTTTATTTTCGTTTTTTAATCGCTACAACGATTTAAATTTTTAAAATGTTTTATTTAAAAAACATTTTTAGTTTTAATCTTTTTTAAAGCAAAAAGCAAAAAAAAATTTTTATTTTTTTTTTTCAAAAAGCTAAAACGATTTAAATTTTTTTAAAAATGTTTTTTTAAAAGAAAACGATTTTTAGTTTTTAACCCCTTTTTAACCCAAAAAAAAAGGGAAATTTTATTCTTTTTTAACGCTAAAAAAAATTTTAACGTTAAAAATGCTTAAAAGTTTTTTTAGCAAAAAAATTTTTTAGCAATTGGTTTTAACCGTAAAACGCAAAAAAAGCTTTTTTATTACGTTTTTTTTAAATTTTTCTTTTTTTCCTTTTAAAACGTTTAAAAAAGATAAAATGCTTTTTTTTTAAAAACAACGGAGTTTTTTTTTTTAACGCAAAAAAACAAAAAAAAACCCAAAAATTTTTTTTTTTTTTTTAAATATTTCTTTTTTGAAAAAAATCAAAATTTTTGGAAAATGCTTTTTTTTAGAAAAAACGTTTTGAGTTTAATCTGCGTTTTAACGCGTAAAACAGCATAAAACGACGAATTTTTATTATTCTTTTTTTTAAATTTTGGGGTTCTATTTAAATTTAACGTTAAAATGAAAAATTTATTTTAGCAAAACAGCACGTTTTGAGTTTTAACTGCGTTTAACGCGTAAAACAGCATAAAAACGACGAATTTTTATTATTTGTTTTTTAATATTGCGTCTATTTGAACGATTTCAACGATCTAAAATGCTTGAAAATGCTTATTTTAGCAAACAGCATCGTTTTGAGCTTTAATCTGCGTTTTAACGCGTAAAACAGCATAAAAACGACGAATTTTTATTATTCGTTTTTATTTATTGCTTTATTTGAACGATTTCAACGATCTAAAATGCTTGAAAATGCTTATTTTGCAAAACAGCACGTTTTGATTTAATTGCGTTTTAACGCGTAAAACAGCATAAAACGACGAATTTTTATTATTTGTTTTTATTAATATTGCGTTATTTGAACGATTTCAACGATCTAAAATGCTTGAAAATGCTTATTTTAGCAAAACAGCACGTTTTGAGCTTTATTTTGCGTTTTAACGCGAAAAACAGAAAAAAAACGACAAAATTTTTATTATTCGTTTTTTTTTAATATTGCTTCTATTTGAACGATTTCAACGATCAAAAAAAGCTTGAAAATGCTTTTTTAGCAAAACAGCACTTTTTGAGTTTTAATCGGTTTTAACGGGAAAACAGCAAAAAAAGACAAAATTTTTATTATTCGTTTTTTTAATATTGCTTCTATTTAAACGTTTTTCAAGGGGTTTAAAAAAAATGCTTGAAAAGGCCTTTTTTTGCAAAACAGCACGTTTTGAGCTTTAATCTGCGTTTTAACGCGTAAAACAGCAAAAAAAACGAGGGAATTTTTATTATTCGTTTTTTTTTTGCTTCTATTTAAAACGTTTTCCCCAACGTTTCAAAAATGTTTTGGTGTTTTTTTTTAGAAAAAACAGCACTTTTTGATTTTTTAATCTGCGTTTTAACGCGAAAAAACAGCTTTAAAAAACGACAAAATTTTTTATTATTTTTTTTTATTAATATTGCTTCTATTTGAACGATTTCAAGGGATCAAAAAAAGCTTGAAAATGCTTATTTTAGCAAAACAGCACGTTTTGATTTTAATCGCTTTAACGCGTAAAACAGCAAAAACGACAAAATTTTTTATTATTCGTTTTTTTAATATTGCTTTTTTTTTGAACGATTTCAACGATCTAAAAAAATGTTTAAAAAATGTTTATTTTGAAAAAACAGCACGTTTTGAGTTTTAATCGGGGTTTTTTAACGCGTAAAAAAGCAAAAAAACGACAAATTTTTTTATTTTTTGTTTTTTTTAAATATTGCTTCTATTTAAACGATTTCAACGATCTAAAATGCTTGAAAATGCTTATTTTAGCAAAGCAGTTAACGTTTTGAGCTTTAATCTGCGTTTAACGCGTAGAACAGCATAAAAACGACGAATTATTTATTATTCGTTTTTAGTTTATTGACAGTCTATTTGAACGATTTCAACGATCTAAAATGCTTGAAAATGCTTATTTTAGCAAAACAGCACGTTTTGAGCTTTTAATCTGCGTTTTAACGCGTAAAACAGCATAAAAACGACTTTTAAAATTTTTATTATTCGTTTCTTTATTAATATTGCGTCTGCCTGAACGATTTCAACGATCTAAAATGCTTGAAATGCTTATTTTAGCAAAACAAGCACCTTTGAGCTTTTAATCTGGCGTTTAACGCGTAAACGCGCATAAAAACGACGAATTTTTATTATTCGTTTTTTATTAATATTGCTTCTATTTGAACGATTTCAAACGATCTAAAATGCTTGAAAATAAGCGTATTTAGCAAAACAGCACGTTTTGAGTTTTATTCTGCGTTTTAACGCGTAAACAGCATAAAAACGACGAAAGTTTTATTATTCGTTTTTATTAATATTGCGTCTATTTGAACGATTTCAACGATCTAAAATGCTTGAAAATGCTTATTTTAGCAAAAACAGCACGTTTGAGCTTTAATCTGCGTTTTAACGCGTAAAACAGCATAAAAATGACGAATTTTTTTATTATTCGTTTTTATTAATATTGCTTCTATTTAAAACGATTTCAACGATCTAAAATGCTTGAAAATGCTTATTTTAAAGCAAAACAGCACGTTTTGAGTTTTAATCTGCGTTTTAACGCGTAAAAACAGCATAAAAACGACGAAATTTTTATTATTCGTTTTTATTGCGTCTATTTGAACGATTTCAACGATCTAAAATGCTTGAAAATGCTTATTTTAGCAAAACAGCACGTTTTGAGTTTTATTCTGCGTTTTAACGCGTAAAACAGCATAAAAAACGCATCGCAGCCCTTTTATTATTCGTTTTTATTTTTATTGCGTCAACGATTTCAACGATCTAAAATGCTTGAAAATGCTTTATTTTTGCAAAAACAGCACCTTTGAGCTTTTAATCTGCGTTTTACGGCGTAAAACAGCATAAAAACGACGAATTTTTATTATTCGTTTTTATTAATATTGCTTCTATTTGAACGATTTCCCAACATCTAAAATGCTTGAAAATGCTTATTTTAAAGCAAAACAGCACGTTTTGAGCTTTATTCTGCGCTTCAACGCGTAAAACAAGCATAAAACGACGAAAGTTTTGTATTATTCGTTTTTAATAATATTGCGTCTATTCTGAACGATTTCATCGATCTAAAATGCTTGAAAAGCGATGAAGCAAAACAGCACGTTTTGAGCTTTTAATCTGCGTTTTAACGCGTAAAACAGCATAAAAAATGAGGAATTTTTTATTATTCGTTTTTATTAATATTGCTTCTATTTAAAACGATTTCAACGATCTAAAAATGCTTGGAAAATGCTTATTTTGTGCTAAAACAGCACGTTTTGATCCTAACCCGTTTTAACGCGTAAAACAGCATAAAAAACGATCTTGTAAAATTTTATTATTCGTTTTATTAATATTGCGTCTATTTGAACGATTTCAACGATCAAAAATGCTTGAAATGCTTATTTTAGCCAAAACAGCACGTTTTGAGTTTTAATTCGCGTTTTAACGCGTAAAACAGCATAAAAAACGACGTGAATTTTTTATTATTCGTTTTTATTAATATTGCTTCTATTTGAACGATTTCAACACCCAAAAATGCTTAGTAAATGCTTATTTTAGCAAAACAGCACGTTTTGAGCTTAATTTGTTTTAACGGCAAAACAGCATAAAACGACGAAATTTTTATTATTCGTTTCATTATTGCGTCTATTTGAACGATTTCAACGATCTAAAATGCTGAAAATGCTTATTTTAGCAAAAATGGCACGTTTTAGCTTTATTCTGCGTTTAACGTAAAACAAGAAAAAACGACGAAATTTTTATTATTCGTTTTTATTTTACCGGTGTCTATTTGAATGATTTCAACGATCTAAAAATGCTTGAAAATGCTTTATTTTAAAGCAAACAAAGCACGTTTTGAGTTTTAATTGCGTTTTAACGCGTGAAAACAGCATGTAAAACGACAAAATTTTATATTATTCGTTTTTATTAATATTGCTTCTATTTTGAACGATTTCAACGATCTAAAATGCTTGAAAATGCTTATTTTAGCAAAACAGCATCGTTTTGAGTTTTAATCGCGGCTTAACGCGTAAAACAACAGCATAAAACGACGAATTTTTTATTATTCGTTTTTATTAATATTGCGTCTATTTGAACGATTTCAACGATCTAAAATGCTTGAAAATGCTATTTTAGCAAAAACAACGTTTTGAGCTTTATTCTGCGTTTTAACGCGTAAAACAGCATAAAAACGACGAAATTTTATTATTCGTTTTTATTATTGCGCCTGTCGAACGATTTCAACGATCTAAAATGTTTGAAAATAAGCGGTTTTAGCAAAACAGCACGTTTTGGAGCTTAATCTGCGTTTAACGCGTAAACAGCATAAAATGACGAATTTTTATTATTCGTTTTATTAATATTGCTTCTATTTAAACGATTTCAACGATCTAAAATGCTTGAAAATGCTTACGGCTAAAAACAGCACAAGTTTTGAGTTTTAATCTGCGTTTTAACGCGTAAAACAGCATAAAAAAACGACAAATTTTATTATTCGTTTTTATTAATATTGCGTCTATTTGAACGATTTCAACGATCTAAAATGCTTGAAAATGTTTATTTTAGCAAAACAGCACGTTTTGCTTTTTAATCTGCGTTTTAACGCGTAAAACAGCAAAATGAGGAATTTTTTATTATTCGTTTTTTTATTAATATTGTTTATTTAAACGATTTCAACGATCTAAAATGCTTGAAAATGCTTATTTTAGCAAAACAGCACGTTTTGATCCTAAATCTGCGTTTTAACGCGTAAACAGCATAAAAACGACGAAATTTTTATTATTCGTTTTTATTAATATTGCGTCTATTTGAACGTGATTTCAACGATCTAAAATGCTTGAAAAATGCTTATTTTAAAGCAAAACAGCACGTTTTGAGCTTTAATCTGCGTTTTTAACGCGTAAAACAGCATAAAACGACGAATTTTTATTATTCCGTTTTTATTAATATTGCTTCTATTTGAACGATTTCAACAATCTAAAATGTTTGAAAATGCTTATTTTAGCAAAAATACGCTTGAGCTTTAATTTGCGTTTTAACGGGCGTAAACAGCATAAAACGACGAAATTTTTATTATTCGTTTTTTATTAATATTGCGTCTATTTGAACGATTTCAACGATTCAAAAATGCTTGAAAATGCTTATTTTAGCAAACAGCACGTTTTGAGCTTTATTCTGCGTTTTAACGGCAAAACAGCATAAAAACGACGTGAAATTTTTATTATTCGTTTTATTTTGATTGCGTCTATTTGAATGTGATTTCAACGACGGCAAAATGCCTGAAAATGCTTATTTTAGCAAAATGTTAATGTTTTGAGCTTTAATCTGCGTTTTAACGCGTGAAACAGCATAAAACGACAAAATTTTATTATTCGTTTTTATTACCATTGCTTCTATCGTTCACTTAAACGATCGTACGCTTGAAAATGCTTATTTTAAAGCAAAACAGTACGTTTTGAGTTTTAATCTGCGTTTTAACGCGTAAACAGCATAAAACGACGAATTTTTATTATTCGTTTTTATTAATATTGCGTCTATTTGAACGATTTCAACGATCTAAAATGCTTGAAAAATGCTTATTTTTGTGGGCAAAACAGCACGTTTTTGAGTTTTAATCTGCGTTTTAACGCGTAAAACAGCATAAAACGAAATTTTATTATTCGTTTTTTATTAATATTGCGTCTATTTGAAACGATTTCAACGATCTAAAATGCTTGAAAATGCTTATTTTAGCAAAACAGCACGTTTTGAGATTTACCTGCGTTTTAACGCGTAAAACAGCATAAAACGACGAATTTTTATTATTCGTTTTTATTAATATTGCTTCTATTTGAAATGATTTCGACGATCTAAAATGCTTCTGAAAATGCTTATTTTGTGCAAAAAACAGCACGTTTGAGCGCCATTCTGCGTTTTAACGCAAAACAGCATAAAACCACGAAATTTTTATTATCTGTTTTATTAATATTGCGTCTATTTGAACGATTTCAACGATCTAAAATGCTTGTAAATGCTTATTTAGCAAAATGCTATCGTTTTGAGCTTTAATCTGCGTTTTAACGCGTAAACAGCATATTAAAATGACTACTTTTTATTATTCGTTTTTATTAATAATATTGCTTCATTTAAACGATTTCAACGATCTAAAATGCTTGAAAATGCTTTTATTTAAGCAAAACAGCAATGTTTTGAGCTTTAATCTGCGTTTTAACGCGCGTAAAAACAGCATAAAAACGACAAATTTTTATTATTCGTTTTTATTAATATTGCGTCTATTTGAACGATTTCAACGATCTAAAAATGTTTGAAAATGTTTATTTTAGCAAAAAAAACAGCACGTTTTGAGCTTTAATCAGCGTTTTAACGCAAAACAGCACAAAAACGACGACATTTTTATTATTCGTTTTTTAATATTGCGCCTATTTGAACGATTTCAACGATCTAAAAATGCTTGAAAAGCTTTATTTAAAGCAAACAGCACGTTTTGAGCTTTATTCTGCGTTTTAACGCGCAAAACAGCATAAAACGGCGAAATTTTTATTATTCGTTTTTATTAATATTGCTTCTATTTGAACGATTTCAACGATCTAAAAGCTTGAAATGCTTATTTTGCAAAACAGCACGCTTTGAGCTTTAATCTGCGTTTTAACGCGTAAAACAGCATAAAACGACAATTTTTTTCATATTCGTTTTTATTACTGCGTCTATTTGAACGATTTCAACGATCTAAAAATGCTTGAAAAATGCTTTATTTTAGCAAAACAGCACGTTTGAGCTTTAATCAGCGTTTTAACGCAAAAACAGCAGAAAAACGACGAAATTTTATTATTCGTTTTTTAATATTGCGTCTATTTTGAAACGATTTCAACGATTCAAAATGCTTGAAAAATGCTTATTTTGTTAAAACAGCACGTTTTGAGCTTTAATCTGCGTTTAACGCGTAAAAAATGGTACATAAAAACGACGAATCTTTATTATTCGTTTTTATTAATATTGCTTCTATTTGAACGATTTCAACGATCTAAAAAAATGCTTGAAAATGCTTATTTCAGCAAAACAGCATCGTTTTGAGTTTTAATCTGCGTTTTGCGTAAAAACATAAAACGACGAATTTTTATTATTTGTTTCATTAATATTGCGTCTATTTGAACGATTTCAACGATCTAAAAATGCTTGAAAATGCTTATTTTAAAGCAAAACAGCACGTTTTTGAGCTTTATTCTGCGTTTTAACGCGTAAAACAAAAGCATAAAGTTCACGAAATTTTATTTTTCGTTTTTTATTAATATTGCGTCTATTTGAAACGATTTCAACGATCTAAAATGCTTGAAAATGCTTATATTAGCTAAAACAGCACGTTTTGAGCTTTAATCTGCGTTTTAACGCGTAAACAGCATAAAATGACGAATTTTTTATTATTCGTTTTTATTAATATTGCTTCTATTTAAAACGATTTCAACGATCTAAACGCTTGAAAATGCTTATTTTGTGCTAAAACAGCACGTTTTGAGCTTTAATCTGCGTTTTAACGCGTAGAACAGCATAAAACGACGAATTACGCATATTCGTTTTTATTAATATTGGTAAATTATTTGGAACGATTTCAACGATCTAAAATGCTTGAAAATGCTTATTTTAGCAAAACAGCACGTTTTGAGCTTTAATCTGCGTTTAACGCGTAAACAGCATAAAACGACGAATTTTTATTATTCGCTCTTATTAATATTGCTTCTATTTGAACGATTTAACGATCTAAAATGCTTGAAAATGCTTTATCGTAGCAAAACAGCACGTTTTGAGCTTAATCTGCGTTTTAACGCGTAAAACAGCATAAAAAACGACGAAATTTTTTATTATTCGTTTTATTAATATTGGCGTCTATTTGAACGATTTCAACGATCTAAAATGCTTAAAAATGCTTATTTTGTGCAAAACAGCACGTTTTTGAGTTTTATTCTGCGTTTTAACGCGTAAAACAGCATAAAAAAACGACGAAATCTTTTTATTATTCGCTTTTTATTTTATTGCGTCTATTTGAACGATTTCAATGATCTAAAAATGCTTGAAAAATGCTTATTTTGCAAACAGCACCTTTTTTGAGCTTTAATCTGCGTTTAACGCGTAAAACAGCATAAAAAACGACGAATTTTTTATTATTCGTTTTTTATTAATATTGCTTCTATTTGAACGATTTCAACGATCTAAAATGCCGAAAATGCTTATTTTAGCAAAACAGCACGTTTTGAGCTTTATATTCTGCGTTTTAACGCGTAAACAGCATAAAACGACGAAATTTTTATTATTCGTTTTATTAATATTGCGTCTATTTGAACGTGTGATTTCAACGATCTAAAATGCTTGAAAATGCTTATTTCAGCAAAACAGCACGTTTTTGAGCTTCTAATCTGCGTTTTAACGCGCGTAAACCAGCATAAAAATGAGGAATTTTTTTATTATTCCTCCGTTTTTATTAATATTGCTTCTATTTAAAACGATTTCAACGATTCCAAAATGCTTGAAAATGCTTATTTGAAGCAAAAACAGCACGTTTTGATCCTAAATCTGCGTTTTAACGCGCAAACAGCATAAAACGACGAAATTTTATTATTCGTTTTTATTAATATTGCTTCTATTTGAACGATTTCAACGATCTAAAATGCTTGAAATGTTTATTTGAAGCAAAACAGCACGTTTGAGCTTAATCTGCGTTTTAACGCGTAAACAGCATAAAACGACGAATTTTATTATTCGTTTTGTTTTTCATTATTGCTTCTATTTCTGGAAACGATTTCCCTAACGATCTAAAAATGCTTTGAAAATGCTTATTTTAGCAAAATAAGCACGTTTCGAGCTATCTGCGTTTTACGTAAAACAGCATAAAACGACGAAATTTTATTATTCGTTTTTATTAATATTGCGTCTATTTGAACGATTTCAACGATCTAAAATGCTTGAAAATGCTTATTTTAAAGCAAAACAGTTAATGTTTTGAGTTTTATTCTGCGTTTTAACGCGTAAAACAGCATAAAAACGACGAAATTTATATTATTCGTTTTTATTTTTATTGCGTCTATTTGAACGATTTCAACGATCTAAAATGCTTGAAAAATGCTTATTTTGGCAAACAGCACGTTTTGAGTTTTAATCTGCGTTTAACGCGTAAAACAGCATAAAAAACGACGAATTTTTTTATTATTCGTTTTATTAATATTGCTTCTATTTGAACGATTTCAACAATCTAAAATGCTTGAAAATGCTTATTTTAGAAAACAGCACGTTTTGAGCTTTTTTCTGCGTTTTAACGCGTAAAACAGCAAAAAAACGACAAAATTTTATTATTCGTTTTTTATTTTATTGCGTCTATTTGAAAAATTTCAACGATCTAAAATGCTTGAAAATGTTATTTTAGCAAAACAGCACGTTTTGAGTTTTTAATCGCGTTTTAACGCGTAAAACAGCTAAAAACGACAGAAATTTTTATTATTCGTTTTTTATTAATATTGCGTCTATTTGAACGATTTCAACGATCTAAAATGCTTGAAAATGCTTATTTTAGCAAAACAGCACGTTTTGAGCTTTAATCTGCGTTTTAACGCGTAAAAAGCATAAAACGACGAATTTTTATTATTCGTTTTTTATTAATATTGCTTCTATTTGAACGATTTCAACGATCTAAAATGCTTGAAAATGCTTATTTTAGCAAAAACAGCACGTTTTGAGCTTTAATCTCGTTTTAACGCGTAAAAAAAGCAAAAAAACGACAAAATTTTTTATTATTCGTTTTTATTAATATTGCGTCTATTTGAACGATTTAAACGATCTAAAATGCTTGAAAATGCTTATTTTAGCAAAACAGCACGTTTTGAGTTTAATCTGCGTTTTAACGCGTAAAACACATAAAACGACAATTTTTATTATTCTTTTTTATTAATATTGCTTCTATTTGAACGATTTCAACGATCTAAAATGCTTGAAAATGCTTATTTTAGCAAAACAGCACGTTTTGAGCTTTAATCTGCGTTTTAACGCGTAAAACAGCATAAAAACGACGAATTTTTATTATTCGTTTTTTTTAATATTGCTTCTATTTGAACGTTTTCCCAACGATCTAAAATGCTTGAAAATGCTTATTTTAGCAAAACGCAGGTTTGAGCTTTAATCTGCGTTTAACGCGTAAAAAAAGCATAAAACGACGAAATTTTTATTATTCGTTTTATTAATATTGCGTCTATTTGAACGATTTCAACGATCTAAAATGCTTGAAAATGCTTATTTTAGCAAAACAGCACGTTTTAAGCTTTAATCTGCGTTTTAACGCGTAAAACAGCATAAAACGACGAAATTTTTATTATTCGTTTTTATTTTTATTGCATCTATTTGAACGATTTCAACGATCTAAAATGCTTGAAAATGCTTATTTTAGCAAAACAGCACGTTTTGAGCTTTAATCTGCGTTTTAACGCGTAAAACGCATAAACGACGAAATTTTTATTATTCGTTTTTTATTAATATTGCTCTATTTGAACGATTTCAACGATCTAAAATGCTTGAAAATGCTTATTTTAGCAAAACAGCACGTTTTGAGCTTTATTCTGCGTTTTAATGCTAAAACAGCATAAAACGACGAAAATTTTATTATTCATTTTTATTTTATTGGCCCTATTTGAACGATTTCAACGTCTAAAAGCTAAACCCTTTTTGAAAAACCCGTTTTTTTTTTTTAACCTTTTTAAGGGAAAAAACTAAAAAAAATTTTTTTTAACTTTTTTTTTTTATTTTTTTGAAAAACAAAAGCGTTTTTTTAAAAAAACCTTTTTTGCCCCTTTTTAGCTAAAACCTAAAAAAAAAAAATTTTTTATTTTTTTTTTTTTCCCAAAAAATTTTTTAACGAAAATTTTTGTTTTAAAATGCTTTTTTAAAAAAACATTTGTTTAATTGCTTTTTTAGCAAAACAACAAAAAAACGACGTTTTTTTTTTTTTAAAAATTTTTTCTTTTAATATTTCCTTTAAAAAATTTTAAATTTTTTTAAAAAAAATTTTTTTAAAAACCGGTTTTCCAAAAAAAAAAAAAATTTTTAATTTTTTTTTTTTGGGTTTTTAAATTTCGTTTTAAAAGTTAAAAGCAAGAAAACA
>NW_027047899.1:2500-12126 GCF_025399875.1 Dalotia coriaria | reverse complement strand
CGTTTTTGCTGTTTTACGCGTTAAAACGCAGATTAAAGCTCAAAATCGTGCTGTTTTGCTAAATAAGCATTTTCAAGCATTTGACCGTTGAAATCGTTCAAATAGAATCAATATTAATAAAACGAATAATAAAATTATGTCGTTTTATGCTGTTTTACGAGTTAAAACGCAGATTAAAGCTCAAAACGTGCTGTTTTGTTGCTAAAATAAGTATTTTCAAACATTTTAGATCGTTGAAATCGTTCAAATAGAAGCAATATTAATAAAAACGAATAATGTAAAATTCGTCGTTTTATGCCGTTTTACGCGTTAAAACGCGCCGATTAAAGCCCAAAACGCTGCTCTTTTGCTAAAATAAGCATTTTCGCCATTTTAGATCGTTGAAATCGTTCAAATAGACGCAGCATTAATAAAACGAATAATAAAAATTTCGTCGTTTTTATGCTGTTTCATGTTAAAACGTGATTAAAGCTCAAACGCTGTTTTGCTGCTAAAATGTTCTTTCAAGCATTTTTTATAATCGCTGAAATCGTTCAAATAGAAGCAATATTAATAAAACGAATAATAAAAATTCGTCGTTTTATGCCGTTTTACGCGTTAAACACAGATTAAAAGCTCAAACGTGCTGTTTTGCTAAAATAAGCATTTTCAAGCATTTTAGATCTTTGAAATCGTTCAAGCCAGATTTTACCAAAATAAAAACGAATACCAAAATTCCCGTCGTTTTTATAAGCGTTTTACGCGCGCAAAACGCGAACAAAGCCTCAAAAACGCGCTGTTTTGCTAAAATAAGCATTTTCAAGCATTTTAGATCGTTGAAATCGTTCAAATAGACGCAATATTAATAAAAAACGAATAATAAAAATTTCGTCGTTTTATGCTGGTTTTAATGAGTTAAAACGCAGATTAAAGCTCAAACGTGCTGTTTTATTAAAATGTTTATTTTTCAAACATTTTGTAGATCGTTGAAACCGTTCAAATAGAAGCAATATTAATAAAACGAATAATAAAAATCTTCGTCGTTTTTATGCTGTTTTACGCGTTAACATAGATTAAAAGCTCAAAACGTGCTGTTTTGCTAAAATAAGCATTTTCAAGCATTTTAGATCGTTTAAAATCGTTCAAATAGACGCGCAATATTAATGTTCGAATAATAAAAAATTTCTGCCGTTTCATGCCGTTTTACGCGTTAAAAACGGCAGATTAAAGCTCAAACGTGCTGTTTGCTAGAATAAGACAAGCATTTTAGATCGCTGAAATCGTTCAAATAGGAAGCAATATTAATAAAAACGAATAATAAAATCTGTCGCTTTTTATAAGCTGTTTTACGCGTTAAACGCGCGATTAAAGTTTTCCAAACGCGCTGTTTTGCTAAAAATAAGCATTTTCAAGCATTTAACGTTTTAACCGTTCAAATGACGCAATAAAAATAAAAACGAATAATAAAAATTCCCGTCGTTTTATGCGATTTTTATGCGTTAAACGCGAACAAAGCACAAAACGTGCTGTTTTGCTAAAATAAGCATTTTCGCTAATTTTAGATCGTTGAAATCGTTCAAATCTGACCCAATAAAAAATAACAAAAACGAATAATAAAAATTTCGTCGTTTTATGTTTCTACGCGTTAAAACGCCGAATAAAGCTCAAAACGTGCTGTTTTGCTAAAATAAGCATTTTCAAGTATTTTAGATCGTTGAAATCGTCTCTTTTCAAATAGACTACTATTAAAACGAATAATAAAAAAATTCGTCGTTTTATGCTGTTTTACGCGTTAAAAACGCAGATTAAAAGTCAAAACGTGCTGTTTTGCTAAATGGGCATTTTCAAGCATTTTAGATCGTTGAAATCGTTCAAATAGACGCAATAAAAATAAAAAACGAATAATAAAAATTTTCGTCGTTTTATGCTATTTTACGCGTTTAAACGCAGAATAAAGCAATAAAACGTGCTGTTTTGCTAAAATAAGCATTTTCAAGCATTTTAGATCGTTGAAATCGTTCAAATAGACGCGCAATAAAATAAAAACGAATAATAAAATTTCGTCGTTTTATGCTGTTTTACGTTAAAACGCAGAATAAAAGCTCCAAACGTGCTGTTTTGCTACAAATAAGCATTTTCAAGCATTTTAGATCGTTGAAATCGTTCAAATAGACGCAATATTAATAAAGTCGTTTTATGTTGTTTTACGCGTTAAAACGCAGAATAAAGCTCAAAACGTGCCGTTTTGCTTAAAATAAGCATTTTCAAGCATTTTAGATCGTTGAAATCGTTCAAATAGACGCAATAATAATAAAAAAACGAAATAACAAAAATTCGTCGTTTTTATGCTGTTTTACGCGTTAAAACGCAGACAAAGCTCAAACGTGCTGTTTTGCTAAAAATAAAGCATTTTCGCTATTTTAGATCTTTGAAATCGTTCAAATAGACGCAAATAAAAATAAAAACGAATATCAAAAATTTCGGTCGTTTTATGTTGTTTTACGTTAAAACGCAGAATAAAGCTCAAACGTGCTGCTGTTTTGCTAAAATAAGTATTTCAAGCATTTTAGATCGTTGAACCGTTCAAATAGACGCAATATTAATAAAAACGAATAATAAAAATTTCTGCCGTTTTATGCTGTTTTACGAGTTAAAACGCAGATTAAAGCTCAAAACGTGCTGTTTTGTTACAAAATAAGCATTTTCAAACATTTTAGACTGCCGGAAACGTTCAAATAGAAGCAATATTAATAAAAAACGAATAATAAAAATTCGTCGTTTTATGCCGTTTTACGCGTTAACACGCAGATTAAAGCTCTCAAAAACGCTGTTTTGCTAAAATAAAGCATTTTCAAGCATTTCAGATCGTTGAAATCGTGTCTAAATAGACGCAATATTAATAAAAACGAATAATAAAATTTCGTCGTTTTATGCCGTTTTACGCGTTAAAACGCAGATTAAAGCCCGTAAAAACGTGCTGTTTTGCTAAAATAAGCCTTTTCAAGCATTTTAGGATCGTTGGAAATCGTTCAAAATAGAAGTTAACATTTACCAAAACGAATACAAAAATTGTCGTTTTATGTTGCCGCGTTAAACGCAGATTAAAGCTCAAAACGTGCTTTGCTTGCCATAAAATAAGCATTTTCAAGCATTTTAGATCTTGAAATCGTTCAAATAGACGCAATAAAAATAAAACGAATAATAAAAATTTGTCGTTTTATGTTTACGCGTTAAAACGCAGAATAAAGCTCAAAACGTGCTGTTTTGCTAAAATAAGCATTTTTCAAGCACACTGCTGAAACGCCCAAATAGATGCACATTAATAAAACGAATAATAAAAATTTCGTCGTTTTTGGCGCTGTTTTACGAGTTAAAAACGCAGATTAAAGCCAAACGTGCTGTTTTGTTGTAAAATAAGCATTTTCAACATTTTTAGATCGTTGAAATCGTTCAAATAGAAACAATATTAATAAAAACGAATAATAAAAATCTGTCGTTTTATGTTGTTTTACGCGTTAACACGCAGATTACTAAAGCTCAAACGTGCTGTTTTGCTGTAAATAAGCATTTTCAAGCATTTTAGATCAAGTTGAAATCGTTCCCAACAGAAGCAATATTAATAAAAACGAATAATAAAAATTTCGTCGTTTTATGCTGTTTTACGCGTTAAAACGCAGATTAAAGCTCAAAACGTGCTGTTTTATTAAATAAGCATTTTCAAGCATTTGATCGTTGAAACGTTCAAATAGAAGCAATATTAATAAAAACGAATAATAAAAATTCGTCGTTTTATGTTGTTTTACGCGTTAAAACGCAGATTGAAAGTTCCTCAAACGTGCTGTTTTGCTAAAATAAGCATTTTCAAGCATTTCCAGATCGTTGAAATCGTTCAAATATTACGCAATAAAAATAAAAACGAATAATAAAATTTCTGTCGTTTTATATGATTTTATGTTAAAACGCAGAATAAAGCACAAACGTGCGCTTGTTTTGCTAAATAAGCATTTCAAGCATTTGATCGTTGAAATCGTTCAAATTGACGCAAATAAAAATAAAAAAACGAATAATAAAATTTCGTCGTTTTTATTATGCTGTTTTACGTTAAAACGCCGAATAAAAGCTTCCCAAAACGCGCTGTTTTGCTAAAAATAAGCATTTTCAAAGTATTTTAGATCGCTGAAATCGTTCAAATAGACGCAAATATTAATAAAAAAACGAATAATAAAAAATTCGTCGTTTTATGCTGTTTTACGCGTTAAAACGCAGATTAAAGCTCAAACGTGCTGTTTTGCTAAAATAAGCATTTTCAAGCATTTTAGATCGTTGGAAATCGTTCATATAGACGCAATAAAAAAATAAAACGAATAATAAAAATTTCGTCGTTTTATGCTATTTTACGCGTTAAACGTATAGAATAAAGCACAAAACGTGCTGTTTTGCTAAAATAAGCATTTTCAAGCATTTTAGATCGCTGGAAATCGTTCAAATAGACGCAATAAAAAATAAAAACGAATAATAAAAATCTCTGTCGTTTTAAGCGTTTTACGCGTTAAAAACGCAGAATAAAGTCCAACGTGCTGTTTTGCTAAAATAAGCATTTTCAAGCATTTTAGATCGTTGAAATCGTTCAAATAGACGCAATATTAATAAAAATTCGTCGTTTTGCGCTAAAACGCAGAATAAAGCTCAAAAACGTGCCGCTTTGCTAAATAAGCATTTTCAAGCATTTTAGATCGTTGAAACCGTTCAAATAGACGCACACAATAAAACGAATAATAAAAATTCGTCGTTTTATGCTGTTTTACGCGTTAAAACGTGATTTAAAGCTCAAACGTGCTGTTTTATTAATATGTTACTTTCATGCATTTTAGATCGCTGAAACCGTCTTAAATAGAAGCAATATTAATGCAAACGCATAATAATAAAATTTCGTCGTTTTTATGCTGTTTTACGCGTTAAAACGCAGATTAAAGCTCAAAACGTGCTGTTTAAAATAAGCATTTTCAAGCATTTTAGATCGCCGAAAATCGTTCAAATAGACGCAATAAAAAATAAAAACGAATAGCGTACCTGTCGTTTTATGCTATTTTTACGCAAGTTAAACGTAATAAAGCACAAAACGTGCTGTTTTGCTAAAATGCTACGCCAAGCATTTTAGATCGTTGAAATCGTTCAAATAGACGTGCACAAAACAAGTTCCAGTACGCACCTTGCCGTTTATGCTGTTTTACGTTAAAACGCAGAATAAAGCTCCAAACGTGCTGTTAAACAAGCATTTTCAAGCATTTTTGACTGCTGAAATCGTTCAAATAGACGCAATATTAATAAAAAATTGTCGTTTTTATGCTGTTTTACGCGTTAAAACGCAGAATAAAGCCTTCAAAACGTGCCGTTTTGCTGCTAAGCAAAATAAGCATTTTCAAGCATTTTAGATCGTTGAAATCGTTCAAATACGCACAATAATAAAACGAATAATAAAAAAATTCGTCGTTTTATGTTGCCTACGCGTTAAAAACGCAGATTAAAGCCTCAAAAACGTGCTGTTTTGCTACAATATAAGCATTTTCATGCATTTTAGATCGCTGAAATCGTTCAAATAGAAGCAATATTAATAAAAAAACGAATAAAAATTCTCTGTCGTTTTTATGCTGTTTTACGTTAAACGTATTAAAGCTCAAAACGTGCTGTTTTGCTAAAATACATTTTTCAAGCATTTTAGATCGTTGAAATCGTTCAAATAGGAGCAATATATTAATAAAAACGAATAATAAAAATTTCGTCGTTTTATGCTGTTTTACGCGTTAAACGTGCAGATTAAAAGTCTTCAAAACGTGCTGTTTTGCTAAAACAAGCATTTTCAAGCATTTTAGATCGTTGAAATCGTTCAAATAGACGCAATATTACTAAAACGAATAAAAATTTCGTCGTTTTATGCTGTTTTACGCGTTAAAACGCAGATTAAAGCTCAAACGTGCCGTTTTGCTAAAATAAGCATTTTCAAGCATTTGACCGTTGAAATCGTTCAAATAGACGCAATATTAATAATAAAAACGAATAATAAAAAATTCGCTCGTTTTATGCTGTTTTACGCGTTAAAACGCAGATTAAAAGCTCAAAACGTGCTGTTTTGCTAAAATAAGCATTTTCAAGCATTTTAGATCGGGGAAATCGTTCAAAAAAAGACGCAATATTAATAAAAACGAAAAATTTAAAAAATTTCGTCTTTTTTATGCTGTTTACGCGTTAAAACGCAGATTAAAGCTAAAAACGTGCTGTTTTGCTAAAATCCCTTTTTTTCCCCATTTTAGATCGTTGAAATCGTTCAAATAGAAGCAATATTAAAAAAAAAACGAAAAAAAAAAAATTCGTCGTTTTTATGCTGTTTTACGCGTTAAAACGCAGATTAAAGCTCAAAACGTGCTGTTTTGCTAAAATAAGATTTTCAAGCTTTTTAGATCGGGGAAATCGTTCAAAAGACGCAAATTAAAAAAAACAAATAATAAAAAATTCGTCTTTTTTAAAAAGCTGTTTTACGCTTTAAAAAACGAGTTTAAAAAGCTCAAAACGTGCTGTTTTGCAAAAATAAGCATTTTCAAGCATTTTGGGATCGTTGAAACCCCGTTCAAATAGACGAAAAAAAAATAAAACGAATAAAAAAAAATTTCGTCTTTTTTATTTTTTTACGTTTAAAACGGAATCCCACAAACGTGCTGTTTTGCAAAAAATAAGCATTTTCAAGCTTTTTTATATCGTTGAAATCGTTTCAAAAGACGCAAAAAAAATAAAAAACAAAAAAAAAAATTTCGTCGTTTTATGCTGTTTTACGCGTTAAAAGGGCGAAAAAAAGCCCCAAAACGTGCTTTTTTTGCTAAAATAAATTTTCAACATTTTAGATCGTTGAAATCGTTCAAAAGACCCCAAATATTAAAAAAAAATTCGTCTTTTTTATGCTGTTTTACGCTTTAAAAAACGCAGAAAAAAACCCCAAAAACGCCTTTTTGCTAAAAAAAAGATTTTCCCCATTTTAGATCGTTGAAACTTTCCCAAAAGACCCCAATATTAAAAAAACAAAATAAAAAAATTCCCGTCTTTTTTATTTGTTTACGCGTTAAAACGGATTAAAGCTAAAAACGTGCTTTTTTGCTAATATAAGCATTTTCAGCTTTTTAGATCGTTGAAATCGTTCAAATAGAAGCAAATTAATAAAAAAACGAATAAAAAATTTTTCCCTGTCTTTTTTATGCTGTTTTACGCGTTAAAACGCAGTTTAAAAGTTTTCCAAACGTGCTGTTTTGCTAAAAAAAAGATTTTAAAAATTTTAGATCGTTGAAATCTTTCGAAGCAATATTAAAAAAAACGAATAATAAAAATTTCGTCGTTTTATGGGGTTTTACGCGTTAAAAACGCAGATTAAAGCCCCAAAAGGGCTTTTTTTGCAAAAAATGAGCATTTTCAAGCATTTTGATCGTTGAAATCGTTTAAAAAGGGACGCAATATTAAAAAAAAAACGAATAATAAAAATTTCGTCTTTTTTAAAGGGTTGGTTTTTACGCTTTAAAAAAACGAGATTAAAGCTCAAAACCCCTTTTTTCCTTTAAAATAAGTTTTTTCAAGCATTTTAGATCTTTGGGAAACCTTTCCCAAAAGACGCAATATTAAAAAAAACGAATAAAAAAATTCGTCGTTTTATGTTTTGTTTTACGCGTTAAAACGGCGTTTAAAAGCCCCAAAACGTGCTGTTTTGCAAAAAATAAGCATTTTCCCCATTTTAGACTTAAACCTTCCCGAAGCAATATTAATAAAAACGAATAAAAAAAAAATTCGTCGTTTTATGTTGTTTTACGCGTTAAAACGCAGATTAAAAGCTCAAAACGTGCTGTTTTGCAAAAAATAAGCATTTTCAAGCTTTTTTAGATCGTTGAAATGTTCAAATAGAATAAAATTTTAAAAAAAAACGAAAAAAAAAAAATTTCGTCTTTTTTTGGGCTGTTTTAGGGAGAAAACGCAGTTTTGGCTCAAAACGTGCTGTTTTGAAAATAAGCATTTTCAAACATTTTAGCCGGAAATCGTTTCAAATAGAAGAAATTAAAAAAAAACGAATAAAAAAAATTTTGTCGTTTTATGCGTTTTACGCTTTAAAAAACGCAGTTTTCCCTCAAAATGCTGTTTTGTTTAAAAAATAAGCATTTTCGCATTTTAGATCGGGGAAATCGTTCAAATAGACGCAATATTAATAAAAACGAATAAAAAAAAATTTCGTCTTTTTTATGTTGTTTTACGCTTTAAAAAACGGTTTAAAAAGCTCAAAACGGCTGTTTTGCTAAAATAACCCTTTTTCAAGCTTTTTGATCGTTGAAATGTTCAAATAGAAGAAAATTTTAAATAAAAACGAATAATAAAAATTCGTCGTTTTAGCTGTTTTACGCGTTAAAACGCAGATTAAACCCTCAAAAGGGCTGTTTTGCTAAAATAAGCATTTTCCCCATTTTAGATTTTTGAAACGTTAAAAGGAGGGCAAAAAAAAAAAAACGAATAAAAAAAAATTTCCCCCGTCTTTTTTATGCTTTTTTACGCGTTCGCGAATAAAGCCCCAAAACGGCTGTTTTGTTTAAAATAAGTTTTCCCCATTTTAGATCGTTGAAATCGTTCAAAAGACGCAATATTAAAAAAAAAACGAAAATTTCCCCCGTCTTTTTTATGCTGTTTCCGAGTTAAAACGCAGTTTTCCCTAAAAACGTCCCGGGTTAAAATGCATTTTCAAACATTTTGACCGTTGAAATCGTTCAAATAAAGGCAAATTAAAAAAACCCAAAAAAAAATTGTCGTTTTTATGCTGTTTTACGCTTTAAAAACGGATTAAAGCTCAAACGTGCTTTTTTTTAAAAAAATAAGCATTTTCGGGCATTTTAGATCGTTGAAATCGTTCAAATAGACGAAATTTTAAATAAAAAAACGAAAAAAAAAAAATTTCTGTCGTTTTATGTTGTTTTACGCGTTAAAACGAGTTTTGGCTAAAAACGTGCTTTTTTGCAAAAATAAGCATTTTCAAGCATTTTAGATCGTTGAAATGTTCAAATAGAAGCAATATTAAAAAAAAAAACAAAAAAAATTCGTCGTTTTATGTTTTTTTAGGGTTAAAAAACGCAGATTAAAGCTAAAAACGTGCTGTTTTGCTAAAATAAACATTTTCGCATTTTAGACTTTGGGAAATCGCCCAAATAGACGCAAAAAAATAAAAACGAATAAAAAAAAAATTTTTTTTGTTTTTTTTTTTAAAAAAGGGAAGTTAAACCCCCCTTTTTTTTTAAAAAAAAAATTTTTAAAAAATTTTTTTGAAAAAAAAAAGGGAAAAAAAAAATTTTCCCAAAAAAAAATTTTTTAAAAAAATTTTTAAAAGGAAAAAAAGGGGAAAAAAAACCCCTTTTGGCAAAAATTTTTTAAATTTTAAAAAAAAATTTAAAAAAAAAAAAAAAAAAAAAAATTTTTTTTTAAAATTTTCCGGGAAAAAAAAATTTTTAAAAAAAAAAAAAAAAGGGGTTTTTTTTCCAAAAAAATTTTCAAATAAAAAATTTTTTTAAAAAAAAACTTTAAAAAAACCTTTAAAAAAAAAAAGGGGCAAAAAAATTTAAAAGTTTTTTCAAAAAGAA
>NW_027047898.1:0-12142 GCF_025399875.1 Dalotia coriaria | reverse complement strand
AAATTTCGTTTTTAGTGTTTTACGCTAAAACGCGATTAAAGCTCAAACGTTTTCCTTAAGCTTTTAGTGTTGACGTAATATAATAAAAAACGAATAACAAATTGCCTAGCTTTTCACTTGATCGTGAAATCGTTCAAAGAGAATAAATAAAAACGAATAATAAAAATTCGTCTTTTATGCTTTTACGTTAAACGCAGATAAAGCTCAACGTGCTGTTTTCAAAATATTTTCGCATTTGATGTGAAATCGTTCAAAAGACGCAATAATAAACGATTAAAATGTCGTTTTATGCTGTTTCTAACGCGCGTTAAAACGCAGATTAAAGCTCAAACGGCGTTTTGCTAAATAAGCATTTTCAAGCATTTTAGATCGTTGAAATCGTCAAATAGACGCAAAAATAAAAACGAATAATAAAAATTCGTCGTTTTATGCTGTTTTACGCGTTAAAACGCAGATTAAAGCTCAAAACGTGCTGTTTTGCGTAAATAAGCATTTTCAAGCATTTTAGATCGTTGAAATCGTTCAAATAGACGCAATATTAATAAAAACGAATAATAAAAATTCGTCGTTTTATGTGTTTTACGCGTTAAAACGCAGATTAAAGCTCAAAACGGCTGTTTTGCGCTAAAATAAGCATTTTCAAGCATTTTAGATCGCTGAAATCGTTCAAATAGACGCAATATTAATAAAACAATAATAAAAATTTCGTCGTTTTATGTGTTTTACGCGTTAAAACGCAGAATTAAAGCTCAAAACGTGCTGTTTTGCTAAAATAAGCATTTTCAAGCATTTTAGATCGTTGAAATCGTTCAAATAAAGCTTTTAATTAAAACCGAATAAGCTCAAACGTCGTTTTGCAAAAATAGCCCCAAATTTTAACGTTAAACGTTTTGTGCAAATTAAAAAAACAATTTAAATTTCGTCTTTTATGTTTACGCAAAAAAAAAAACCAAAACGTACCGTTTTCCCTTTTTCAAGCATTTGAGTTAAAATCTTCAAAAGGGTTTTTAATAAAAAGATTTTAAATTGCGTTTTATGCTTTTAAAGCGTTAAAACCTTAATAAACCAAAATTTTGTAAAATTTTAAAGGGTTTAGCGAAAACGTTAAAAACCAAAAAAAACGAAAAAATTTTGCCTTTTAGCGTTTAGCGTTAAAAGCAGATTAAATAAAACGTTAAAACGTCTTTTAGCTTTTACCTTTAAACCTTAAAAGGGCCAAAAATCGTTTTAAAAAAAATAAATTTTGCTTTTGCGTTTACCGTTAAAAACGAAATTAAAATAAAACGTTTTTAAAAATTTGGTTTAAGCTTTTTACGTTAAAAACGCAATAAAAGCTAATAAAGGTTTTAAAAAAATTTTCCGTTTTATGCTGTTACGTTAAAAGCAAAAAGTAAAAACGGGTTTTAAATAAGCATTTTCGCATTTTAGATCGTTGAAACGTTCAAATAGACAAATTAATAAAAACGAATAATAAAATCGTCTTTGCTGTTTTACGCTTAACGCAGATTGCTCAAAACGTGCTGTTTGCTAAAATAAGCATTTTCAAAAACTAATGTCGTGCTGGTGTTTTACGCGTTAACGCAGATTAAAGCTAAAGCGTTTTTAAACTTAAGCATTTTAGACGTTGAAATCGTTCAAATAGAGCAATATAATAAAAACGAATAATAATCGTCTTTTATGCTGTTTTACGCTTAAACGCAATAAAGCTCAAAACGTGCTGTTTTGCTAAAATAAGCATTTTCAAGCATTTTAGATCGTGAAATCGTTCAAATAGAGCAAATTAATAAAAACGAATAATAAAATTCGTCGTTTTATGCTGTTTTACGCGTTAAACGCAGATTAAGCTCAAACGTGCTGTTTTGCTAAAATAAGCATTTTCAAGCATTTTAGATCGTGAAACGTTAAATAGAGCAATATTGCATTAATTGAAGTAAAGTATTATAAACAAAATAATTTTTTACTAACGCAGTAACAAGTTTTGTAATAAATTTTAATTACGTTATGCTAAAACATAAAACTTTTTATAAAAACGAATAAAAATCTCATTTTTTTACTAAAACGATTAAAAGCTTTAACGTTGCAGTTTTCTAAATAAGATTTTAAGCATTTTAAAATCGTGAAATTTTCGTTAAATAGACGCAATTAAAAAAATAAATCAAAAATCTGCTTTTTGCTGTATAAGAAATTCAGATTTAGCTCTTAATCGTTTTAAAAAAGCATTTAATAAAAATTATAAATCTGAATCGTTTAAGTTAAACGAAATAGTAAAAAACGTGCTTTTCAAATAAGCTTTTAAGCGATTTTAAATGAATTGCATAAAAGTTTAACAAAAAGATTAAGTAAAATCTGTTTATAGTACGCATTTAAAAAAAAAGTAATAAATGTTTTAGCTTTTACGTTAAAACGCAGATTAAAGCTAAATTAGTTTATAAAAAAGATTTCAAAAGTTTTTGTTGAAACGTTAAATAGAGCTAATTCTAAAAAACGGTTTTGTAAAATACATTTTCAATTTATGTTATAATCGAAATAAAGCTAAGTATTTTAAAAAAAAATAAAATTTTTAGTTTTACGTTAAACATTTAAAGCTAAAGTTTACAAAAAATGAATATAAGCATTTTCGCTTTTTTACGCGTTAAAAAGCAATAAAAAAAACGTGCTTTTTTAAATAGCATTTTCGCTTTAACGTTGAAATCGTTCAAAAACGTATTTATAAAAAAACAATATAAATTTCTGTTTTGTTTTACGCTTAAAACGCAGAATAAACTCAAAACGTGCTTTTTAGCTAAAATAAGCATTTTCAAGCATTTTAGTCTTGAAAATTAATTAGAAATAAATTAAAAACGAATAATAAAAAATTTCGTTTATTAATGTTTACGCGTTAAAACGTGTTTAGTAAAAAAACGTCGTTTAGCTCAAAAATAGTTTTTCAAGACATTTTAATTGTGAAATGTTAAATAGAAGCTAATTAATAAAAACGAATAATAAAAATTGTCTTTTATGCTGTTTTACGTTAAAACGCAGATTAAAAGCTCAAACGCTGTTTGTTAAAAAAAGCATTTTCAAGCATTTTAGATCGTTGAAATCGTTCAAATAGAAGCAATATTAATAAAAAACGAATAATAAAAATTCGTCGTTTTATGCTGTTTTACGCGTTAAAACGCAGATTAAAGCTCAAAACGTGCTGTTTTGCTAAAAATAAGCATTTTCAAGCATTTTAGATCGTTGAAATCGTTCAAATAGACGCAATATAATAATAAAACGAATAATAAAATTGTCGTTTTATGCTGTTTTACGCGTTAAAACGCAGATTAAAGCTCAAACGTGCTGTTTTGCTAAAATAAGCATTTTCAAGCATTTTAGATCGTTGAAATCGTTCAAATAGACGCAATATTAATAAAAACGAATAATAAAATTTGTCGTTTTATGCTGTTTTACGCGTTAAAACGCAGATTAAAGCTCAAACGTGCTGTTTTGCTAAAATAAGCATTTTCAGCATTTTAGATCGTTGAAATCGTTCAAAGAGCTAATATTAATAAAAACGAATAATAAAAAATTTCGTCTTTTATGCGTTTTACGCGTTAAAACGCAGATTAAAGCTCAAAACGGCTGTTTTGCTAAAATAAGCATTTTCAAGCATTTTAGATCGTTGAAATCGTTAAATAGAAGCAATATTAATAAAACGAATAATAAAATTTCGTCGTTTTTATGCTGTTTTACGCGTTAAAACGCAGATTAAAGCTCAAAACGTGCTGTTTTGCTAAAATAAGATTTTCAAGCATTTTAGATCGTGAAATCGTTCAAATAGAGCAATATTAATAAAAACGAATAATAAAAATTTCGTCGTTTTATGCTGTTTTACGCGTTAAAACGCAGAATAAAGCTTCAAAACGTGCTGTTTTGCTAAAATAAGCATTTTCAAGCATTTTAGATCGTTGAAATCGTTCAAATAGAAGCAAATTAATAAAAACGAATAATAAATCTCGTCGTTTTATGCTGTTTTACGCGTTAAAACGCAGATTAAAAGCTCAAAACGTGCTGTTTTGCTAAAATAAGCATTTTCAAGCATTTTAGATCGTTGAAATCGTTCAAATAGACGCATATTAATAAAAAACGAATAATAAAAATTTCGTCGTTTTATGTGTTTTACGCGTTAAAACGCAGAATAAAGCTCAAAACGTGCTCTTTTGCTAAAATAAGCATGTTCAAGCATTTTAGACGTTGAAATCGTCTTCAAATAGACGCAATATTAATAAAAACGAATAATAAAAATTCGTCGTTTTATGCTGTTTTACGCGTTAAAACGCAGATTAAAGCTCAAAACGTGCTGTTTTGCCAAAACAAGCATTTTCAAGCATTTTAGATCGCTGGAAATCACCGTTCAAATAGACGCAATATTAATAAAAAAACGAATAATAAAAAATTTCGTTGTTTTATGCTGTTTTTACGCTGCTAAAAACGCTGATTAAAGCTCAAAACGTGCTGTCGGCTAAAAATAAGCATTTTCAAGCATTTTATCGTTGAAATCAAGTTCAAATAGACGCAATATTAATAAAAACGAATAATAAAAAATTCGTCGTTTTTATGCTGTTTTACGCGTTAAAACGCAGATTAAAGCCCTCAAAACGTGCTGTTTGCTAAAATAAGCATTTTCAAGCATTTTAGATCATTGAAATCGTTCAAATAGAAGCATAATATTAATAAAAACGAGTAATAAAAATTTCGCCGTTTTTATGCTTTTTTTCGTTTTACGCGTTAAAAAACGCAGATTAAAGCTCAAACGTGCTGTTTTGCTACAAGCAAAATAAGCATTTTCAAGCATTTTAGATCGTTGAAATCGTCTCAAATAGAAGCAATATTAATAAAACGAATAATAAAAATTCGTCGTTTTGCTGTTTTAGCGCGTTAAACGCAGATTAAAGCTCAAAACGTGCTGTTTTGCTAAAATAATCATTTTCAAGCATTTGATCGTTGAAATCGTTCAAATAGACGTGCAATATTAATAAAAACGAATAATAAAAAATTTCGTCGTTTTTATGCTGTTTACGCGTTAAAACGCAGATTAAAGCTCAAAACGTGCTGTTTTGCTAAAATAAGCATTTTCAAGCATTTTAGATCGTTGAAATCGTTCAAATGAAGTAATATTAATAAAACGAATAATAAAAAATCTGCCGTTTTATGTTGTTTCAGCGTTAAAACGCAGATTAAAAGCTCAAACGTGCTGTTTTGCTAAAATAAGCATTTTCAAGTATTTTAGATCGTTGGAAATCGTTCAAATAGACGCAATATTAATAAAACGAATAATAAAAAATTCGTCGTTTTATGCTGTTTTACGCGTTAAAACGCGGTGATTAAAGCTCAAAACGTGCTGTTTTGCTAAAAATAAGCATTTTCTCAAGCATTTTAAATCGTTGAAATCGTTCAAATCGAAGCAATATTGATAAAAACGAATAATAAGAAATTCGCTGTCGTTTTATGCTGTTTTACGCGTTAAAACGCAGATTAAAGCCTCAAACGTGCTGTTTTGCAACAAGCATTTCAAGCATTTTAGATCGTTGAAATCATCTTCAAATAGAAGCACATAACAAAAAACGAATAATAAAAATCTGCCGTTTTATGCTGTTTTACGCGTTAAAACGGCTGATTAAAGCTCAAAACGTGCTGTTTTGCTAAAATAAGCATTTTCAAGCATTTTAGATCGTTGAAATCGTTCAAATATATACGCTAAATATTAATAAAAAAAAAACGAATAATAAAATTCCCGTCGTTTTATGCTGTTTTACGCGTTAAAACGCAGATTAAAAGCTCAAAACAAAAGCTGTTTTGCTAAAATAAGCATTTTCAAGCATTTTAGATCGTTGAAATCGTTCAAATAGAAGCAATATTAATAAAAACGAATAATAAAAATTCGTCGTTTTATGTTGTTTTACGCGTTAAAACGCAGATTAAAGCTCAAAATGTGCTGTTTCAAAATAAGCATTTTCAAGCATTTTAGATCGTTGAAATCGTTCAAATAGACGCGCACAAAAATAAAAACGAATAATAAAAATTTCTGTCGTTTTTATGCTGTTTACGCAAGTTAAACGCGGAATAAAGCTCAAACGTGCTGTTTGCTAAAATAAACATTTCTCAAGCATTTTAGATCGTTGAAATCGTTCAAATAGACGCAATATTAATAAAAACGTGAATAATAAAATTCTCTGTCGTTTTATGTTGTTTTACGCGTTAAAACGCAGATTAAAGTCAAAACGCAAGTTGATTTGCTAAAATAAAGCATTTAAGCATTTTAGATCCTTAAACTTCAAATAGAAGCAATATTAATAAAAAACGAATAGCAAAAAATTCGTCGTTTTATGCTGTTTTACGCGTTAAAACGCAGGATTAAAAGCTCAAAACGTGCTGTTTTGCTAAAATAAGCATTTTCAAGCATTTTAGATCGTTGAAATCGTCTTCAAATAGAAGCAATATTAATAAAAACGAGTAATAAAAATTCTGTCGTTTTTATAAGTTGTTTTACGCCGTTAAACGCAGATTAAAGCTCAAAACGTGCTTGTTTTGCTAAAATAAGCATTTTCAAGCATTTTAGATCGTTGAAATCGTTCAAATAGAAGCAATATTAATAAAAAAACGAATAATAAAAAATCTCGTCGTTTTATGCTGTTTCGCGTTAAAACGCAGATTAAAGCTCAAAACGTGCTCGTTTTGCTGGGTAAAATAATCATTTTCAAGCACGTAGATCGTTGAAATCGTTCAAATAGACGCGTTATTAATAAAACGAATAATAAAAATTTCGTCGTTTTTATGCTGTTTTACAAGCAATAAAAACGCAGATTTTCAAAGCTCAAAAACGTGCTGTTTCGCTAAAACAAGCATTTTCAAGCATTTTAGATCGCTGAAATCGTTCAAATGAAGCAATATTAATAAAAAAAACGAATAATAAAAAAATTCGTCGTTTTATGCTGTTTTACGCGTTAAAACGCAGATTAAAGCCAAAACGCGCTGTTTTGCTAAAATAAGCATTTTCTTTTCAAGACGATCGCTGAAATCGTTCAAATAGACGCAATAAAATAAAAAAACGAATAATAAAAAATTTCAGTCGCTTTTATGCTGTTTTACGCGTTAAACGCAGACAAAGCTCAAAACGTGCTGTTTTATAAAATACATTTCAAGCATTTTAGATCGTTGAAATCGTTCAACAGGCTAAATATTAAATAAAAAACGAATAATAAAAATTTGCCGTTTTATGCTGTTTTACGCGTTAAAACGCAGATTAAAGCTCAAAACGTGCTGTTTTGCTAAAATAAGCATTTTCAAGCATTTTAGATCGTTGAAATCGTTCAAATAGACGCACATAATAAAACGAATAATAAAATTAAGGTCGTTTTATGCTGTTTTACGCGTTAAAAACGCAGATTAAAGCTCAAAACGTGCTGTTTTGCTAAAATAAGCATTTTCAAGCATTTTAAATCGTTGAAATCGTTCAAATCGAAGCAATATTGATAAAAACGAATAATAAAAAATTCGTCGTTTTATGCTGTTTTACGCGTTAAAACGCAGATTAAAGCTCAAACGTGCTGTTTGCTAAAAATAAGCATTTTCAAGCATTTTAGATCGTTGGAAATCATTCAAAATAGAAGCATTAATAAAACGAATAATAAAAAAAATTCGTCGTTTTATGCGCGCTGTTTTACGCGTTAAAAACGCTGATTAAAAGCTCAAAACGTGCTGTTTTATAAAATAAGCATTTTCAAGCATTTTAGATCGTTGAAATCGTTCAACATACGCAATATTAATAAAAACGAATAATAAAAATTTCGTCGTTTTTATGCTGTTTTACGCGTTAAAAACGCAGATTAAAAGCTCAAAACGTGCTGTTTTGCTAAAAATAAGCATTTTCAAGCATTTTAGATCGTTGAAATCGTTCAAACACGCAAATATTAAATAAAACGAATAATAAAAAATTCGTCGTTTTATAAGCTGTTTTACGCGTTAAAACGCAGATTAAAGCTCAAAACGTGCTGTTTTGCTAAAATAAGCATTTTCAAGCATTTTAAACGTTGAACCGTTCGCTAAATCGAAGCAATATTGATAAAAAAACGAATAATAAAAAATTCGTCGTTTTTATGCTGTTTTACGCGTTAAAACGCAGATTAAAGCTCAAAACGTGCTGTTTTGCTAAAAAATAAGCATTTTCAAGCATTTTAGATCGTTGAAATCATTCAAATAGAAGAATATTAATAAAAAAAACGAATAATAAAAAATTCGTCGTTTTTATGTTGTTTTACGCGTTAAAACGCTGGATTAAAAGCCTGCCAAACGTGCTGTTTGCTAAAATAAGTATTTTCAAGCATTTTAGATCGTTGAAATCGTTCAAATATATACGCAATATTAATAAAAAAACGAATAATAAAAATTTCGTCGTTTTATGCTGTTTTACGCGTTAAAACGCAGATTAAAAGCTCAAAACGTGCTGTTTTGCTAAAATAAGCATTTTCAAGCATTTTAGATCGTTGAAATCGGTTCAAATAGAAGCAATGGCTAATAAAAACGAATAATAAAAATTCGCCGTTTCTTTTATGCTGTTTTTACGCGTTAAAACGCAGATTAAAGCCTCAAAACGTGCTGTTTTGCTAAAATAAGCATTTTCAAGCATTTTAGATCGTTGAAATCGTTCAAATAGACGCACAAAAAATAAAAACAATAATAAAAATTTCGTCGTTTTTATGCTGTTTTACGCGTTAGCTAAAACGCGGAATAAAGCCTTCAAAACGTGCTGTTTTGCTAAAATAAACATTTTCGCTACGATCGTTGAAATCGTTCAAATAGACGCAATATTAATAAAAACGAATAATAAAATTTCGTCGTTTTGCTGTTTTACGCGTTAAAACGCAGATTAAAGCTCAAAACGTGCTGTTTTGCTAAAATAAGCATTTTCAAGCATTTTAGATCGTTGAAACGTTCAAATAGACGCACAAAAATAAAAAAACGAATAATAAAATTCTGTCGTTTTATGTTGTTTTACGCGTTAAAACGCAGATTAAAGCTCAAAACGTGCTGTTTTGCTAAAATAAGCATTTTCAAGCATTTTAGATCGTTGGAAATCGTTCAAATAGAAGCAATATTAATAAAAAAAACGAATAATAAAATTTCGTCGTTTTATGCTGTTTTACGCGTTAAAACGCAGATTAAAAGCTCAAAACGTGCTGTTTTGCTAAATAAGCATTTTCAAGCATTTTAGATCGTTGAAATCGTTCAAATAGACGAAATTGTTAATAAAACGAATAATAAAAAATTGTCGTTTTATGCTGTTTTACGCGTTAAAATGCAGATTAAAGCTCAAAAACGCTATTTTGCTAAAAATAAGCATTTTCAAGCATTTTAAATCGTTGAAATCGTTCAAATCGAAGTAATATTGATAAAAAAACGAATAATAAAAAAATCTGTCGTTTTTATGCTGTTTTACGCGTTAAAACGCAGATTAAAGCTCAAACGTGCTGTTTCATAAAATAAGCAATTTTCAAGCATTTTAGATCGTTGGAAATCATCTTCAAATAGAAGCAATATTAATAAAAACAACAATAAAAATTCGTCGTTTTATGTTATGCATGCGTTAAACGCTAATAAAGCTCAAAACGTGCTGTTTTAAGGCAAAATAAGCATTTTCAAGCATTTTAGATCGTTGAAATCGTTCAAATATACACGCAATATTAATAAAAAAACGAATAATAAAAAATTCTCTGTCGTTTTATGTTGTTTTTACGCGTAAAACGCAGATTAAAGCTCAAAACGTGCTGTTTTGCTAAAATAAGCATTTTCAAGACGATCGTTGAAATCGTTCAAATAGAAGCAATATTAATAAAACGAATAATAAAAAATCTGTCGTTTTATAAGCTGTTTTACGCGTTAAAATCGCAGATTAAAAGCTCAAAACGTGCTGTTTTGCTAAAATAAGCATTTTCAAGCATTTTAGATCGTTGAAATCGTTCAAATAGACGCAATAAAAATAAAAACGAATAATAATAAAATTCTGTCAGTTTTATAAAGCTGTTTTACGCGTTAAACGCGGAATAAAGCTCAAAACGTGCTGTTTTGCTAAAATAAGCATTTTCAAGCATTTTAGATCGTTGAAATCGTTCAAATAGAAGCAATATTAATAAAAACGAGTAATAAAATTTCGTCGTTTTATGTTGTTTTACGCGTTAAAACGCAGTTTAAAAAGCTCAAAACGTGCTGTTTTGCTAAAATAAGCATTTTCAAGCATTTAGATCGTTGAAATCGTTCAAAGAAGCAAATTAAAAAAAAACGAATAATAAAAATTCGTCGTTTTATGCTGTTTTACGCGCTAAAACGCAGATTAAAGCTTCAAAACGTGCTGTTTTGCTAAAATAATCATTTTCAGCATTTTAGATCGTTGAAATCGTTCAAATAGACGCAATATTAAAAAAAACAATAAAAAAAATTTTTGTTTTTTTGCGTTTTCCGGTTAAAACGCAAAATAAACCCCAAAACGTTTTTTTAAAAAAAATTTTTAAGAAAATTTTTCTTTTTTTTTAAAAAAAAAAAAATTAAAAAAAAAAATTTTAAAAATTGGTGTTTTAGCTTTTTTACGCGTTAAACGGTTTTAAAAAAGGTTTTTTTGCTAAAATAAGCTTTTAAAAATTTTAAAAATCTTTTTAAATGGTTTTAAATAAAAAAAAAAAAAACTATTTTTGTTTTCCCTTAAAAAGTTTTTAAAAAGCTTTTTGAAAAAATTTTAAAAAAAATTTTAAATTTTAAAACAAAAAAGTTGGGGAAAAAAAATTTTTTTTTTTTTCGTTTTGTTAAAAAGATTCTCCTTTTTTGGTAAAAACTTTTGTTTTAAAACCAAAAGAAAAAAACCAAAAAAAAAAGAAAAAAAAATTTTTTTTGTTTTTTGGTTAAAAACCAAAATTTAAACGTTGTTTTCTAAAAAGCTTTTTAAAAAAGGGGAAAAAAAACGAATTTGCGAAAATAAAATTTTTTTTTTTTTTTAAAAAAAGAAATTAAAGCTAAAACGTTTTTTTAAAAAGTTTTTTAAAAAAATTAAATTTCAAAAATTTAAATAAAAAAAAAAAAAAATTTCTTTTTTAAAAACCTTTTAAAAAAGAAATTCCCCAAAATCTTTTTTCAAAAAGCAAAATTTTTAACGTAAATCGTTTAAATGGTTTAAAAAAAAGAAACAAAAACGTCTTTTTTATTGTTTTAGTTTTAAAACCGTTAAAGTCAAAAGGCTTTTTTAAAAAAAATTTTAAATTTTGTCGTAAATCTTTTTAAAAAAAGGCTTAAAAAAAAAAAAAAAAAAACCCCCTTTTTGCTTTTTAGTTTAAAAGCAAAAAAAATAAACGTTTTTAAAAAAAATTTTTTTAATTTTAAATCTTTAAAATAAAGCTTTAAAAAAAACAAATAAAAAAAAAAATTCTTTTTATTGTTTTTTTTAAAACCAAAGTTTTTTGGCTAAAATAAGATTTTAAAATTTAAATTTTTTTAAAAAACGAAAATTTTAATAAAAACGTTAACCCTTTTTATGTTTTTTTTTAAAAAAGGCTCAAAAGTTTTTTTAAAAAAATAAAAAATTTTCCATTTTAATGCTGTTTGTTAAAAAAAGCAAATTAATAAAAAGTTAAAAAAAAAGCTTTTTTGGTTTTAGCGTTAAACGCTTAAAGCCAAAATTTTTTCAAAAAAAATTTTTTTCCCAAAAACGTTAAATTTAAATAAGGCTTTTAAAAAAAAATAAAAATTTTTTTGTTTTTTTTAAAAAAAATTAAAAAAAAAGGGTTTTTTAAAAATGCATTTTCGTTTTAGCGAAACCGTTAAATAAACGCTAAAAAATAAAAAAAAAAATTTTCGTTTTTTTTTTCCAAAAAAAGGAAAAAATAAATCTGTTTTTAAATGCTTTTATTTTTAAGGTTAAACTTCAAAACGCTTTTAAAAAAAAAAAAAAAAAAAATTTTGTCTTTTTATCTTTTTTCCGCAAAAAAAAAAAACCAAATTTTTGTAAAATTTTTTTTTTAAAAAAGGGCCCAAAAAGGCTTTTAAAAAAAAAAAAAAATTTTTTGTCGTTTTTTTTTTTTTACGCAAAAAAAGGGAAAAAATTTCCCGTTGTTTTGCTAAAAAAAAATTTCAAAAC
>NW_027047897.1:0-12147 GCF_025399875.1 Dalotia coriaria | reverse complement strand
GTTTGAGCTTTAATCTGCTTTTTTAACGCGTAAAACAGCATAAAACGACAATTTTTTTATTATTGGTTTTATTAATATTGCTTCTATTTGAACATTTAAAGGGGTTAAAATGCTTAAAATGCTTATTTTAGAAAAACAGCACTTTTTGGGCTTTAACCCTCCCCGTTTTAACGGGGTAAAACAATAAAAAGGGTTTTATTATTTTTTTTTTATTAATATTGCGTCTTTTTTAAACGATTTAAACGTTCAAAATGCTTGAAAATGCTTTTTTTAACAAAACAGCACATTTGGGCTTTATTCTGCGTTTTAACGGGTAAAACCATAAAACGACAAAATTTTTTTTATTCTTTTTTTATTTTATTGGGGTCTATTTGAACGTTTTCCCAACGATCTAAAATGCTTGAAAATGCTTATTTTAGCAAAACAGCAGGGAAAGGTTTTATTCTGCGTTTAGGGGAAAAAACGGAAAAAAGGGAGAATTTTATTATTCTTTTTTATTTTTTGCGTCTTTTGAAGGGTTTCAACGATCAAAAATGTTTGGGAAAATGCAAGCAAAACACCCGTTTTGAGCTTTTAATCTGGGGTTTAACGCATAAAACAGCAAAAAAACGACGGAAAAATTTTTTATTATTCTTTTTTTATTAATATTGCGTCTATTTGAACGTTTTCCCAACGATCTAAAATGCTTGTGCTTATTTTAAAACCGGGCCGTTTTGAGCTTTAATCTCCCCTTTTTAAGGGAAAAAAATATAAACGACGAATTTTTTATTATTCGTTTTTTTTAAATTTTGGTTTTTGAACGATTTCCGCCCGTCAAAACTTATTTTAGCAAAACAGCACTTTTTGACCCAATCGCTTTTTAACGCGTAAAACACCCATAAAACGACGTTTTTTTTTTCTTTTTTTATTAATATTCCGTCTATTTGAACGATTTAAACGACCCCTTGCTTGAAAATGCTTTTTTTTAGCAAAACAGCACTTTTGGGAGCTTTATTCTGCTTTTTAACGCGTAAAACAGAAAAAAGGCCCAAAATTTTTTTATTATTCGTTTTATTTTTTTATTGCGTCTATTTGAACGTTTTCCCGGGTTTAAAATGCTTGAAAATGCTTATTTTAAAAACACCCTTTTTAAATTTTTCTGGGTTTTAACGCGTAAAAACATAAAACGACAATTTTTCTTTTCGATTTTTATTAATTTTGGGCCTTTTGGGAAACGTTTCAACGCCCTAAAATGCTTGAAAATCTTATTTTAGAAAAACACCCGTTTTAAAGTTTTTCCCTGCGTTTAACGCGTAAAAAAACATAAAAGGGAAATTTTTTTTTTTTATTTTTTGTTCCTGTTGAACTTTTCCAACGATCAAAAAGGGCAAAAATGCTTTTTTGAAAACACCCTTTTTGAGCTTTTCTGCTTTTTAACGGGGGGAAAAAAGCAAAAACGACAGATTTTTGTTTTATTAATTTGCGTCTATTTGAAGGGTTTAAAACGACCCCTTTGAAAATGGAAAGCAAAACAGCACGTTTTTAGTTTTTAATCTGCGTTTAACGCATAAAACAACAAAAAAACGACGAATTTTTATTATTTTTTTTTTAAATTTGCTTCTTTTGAACGTTTCCGATCAAAATGTTTAAAAGTACTTTTTTCCCCAAAACAGCACTTTTAAGCTTTAATTTTGCTTTTTAACGCGAAAAACCAAAAAACGACGTTTTTTTTTCCGTTTTTTTAATATTGCGCCCTTTTGAAGGGTTTCAAGATCAAAAATGCTTGAAAATGCTTTTTTTAGCAAAACAGCCGTTTTGGGGCATTCTGCGATTTAACGCGTAAAACGCAAAAAAACGAGGGGAAATTTTTTATTATTCGTTTTTTTTTTTTATTGCGTCTTTTGAACGATTTCCAACGATCTAAAATGCAAAACTTATTTTAGCAAAACAGCCCCCTTTTTGAGTTTTAATCTGCGTTTTAACGCGAAAAACAGCATAAAAAGGGCGAAATTTTTTTTTTCGTTTTTTTAAATTAATTTTTGCGTCCTTTGAACGTTTCAACGATCTAAAATGCTTAAAAATGCTTTTTGGGCCAAAACAGCACTTTTTGAGTTTTAAACGGTTTTAACGCGTAAAACAGCCCAAAACGAAAATTTTTTTATTATTCTTTTTATTAATTTGCGTGGGCGTTTCCAACGATCAAAAATGCTTCAAAACTTTTTTTTGCGAGAGCACGTTTTTGAAACTGTGGTTTTTGCGCGTAAAAACGCCAAAAAGGGCAATTTTTTTTTTTGGCTTTTTGGTTTTTAAAACGGGGGGTTTAAACGTCTTCTTGAAAATTTTTATTTTAGAAAAACAGCCGTTTAAACGTGGGCGTTTTAACGCGTAAAAAAACAAAAAAACGCGAAATTTTTTATTCTTTTTTTTATTAAAAATTGCGTCTTTTGAAGGGTTTCCGCCCGTTGGTTTTTTTTTTTAAGCAAAAACAGCCTTTTTGGGGCCATTCTGCGTGTTAACGCGTAAAACAGCCAAAAAAGGGCCGGAATTTTATTTTTTTTTTATTTTTATTGCTCTATTTGACTTTTTCGGATCTTCTTGAAAATCCCTTTTGGCAAAACGGCGTTTTGGGCTTTTCCGGTTTTAAGGGTAAAAAAACAAAAAAGCGGGGGTTTTTTTTATTCTTTTTTTTAAAATTTAATTTGCGTCTATTTAAAGGGGTTTAAACGATCTAAAAAAACAAAAATCCAATTTTAGCAAAAAAACCCGTTTTGGTTTTAATCGCTTTTTTAACGCGTAAAAAAACAAAAAAACGACTTTTAATTCTTTTTTTATTTTTATTGCGTCTATTTAACGATTTCAACGATCTAAAATGTTTGGGAAATGCTTTTTTAGCAAAACGGCACGTTTTGGGGCTTTAATCTGCTTTTTAACGTAAAAAAAACAAAAAACGACGAATTTTTTTTTTTTCTTTTTTTATTAATATTGCTTCTATTTGAACGATTTCAACGATCTAAAATGTTGAAAATGCTTATTTTAGCAAAAACAGCCTTTTGAGCTTTAATCTGCGTTTAACGGAAAAAAACATAAAACGACAAAATTTTTTTATTCTTTTTTTATTAATTTGCTTATTTGAACGATTTCAACGTAAATGCTTGAAAATGCTTATTTTAGCAAAACAGCACGTTTTGGTTTATTCTGCGATTTAACGCGTAAAACAGCATAAAACGACAAAATTTTTTTATTGTTTTTATTTTTTTGCGTCTTTTTTGAACGATTTCAACGATCTTGCAAAAATGCTTATTTTAGCAAAACAGCACGTTTTGAGTTTTAATCTGCGTTTTAACGCGTAAAACAGCTAAAAACGACAAAATTTTTTTATTATTCTTTTTTTTAAATTTTGGGCCCCCATTTGAACGATTTCAACGATCAAAAAGTTTTAAAAATGTTATTTTGAAAACAGCACTTTTTGAGCTTTAATCGGTTTTAAACGCGAAAAACCCAAAAAACGACGAATTTTTTTTTTCTTTTTTTATTAATATTCTTCTATTTGAACGATTTCAACGATCAAAATGCTTGAAAATGCTTTTTTTTGAAAACAGCACGTTTTGAGCTTTATTCTGCTTTTTAACGCGAAAACACAAAAACGACGAAATTTTTTATTATTCGTTTTTTTTTTTATTGCGTCTATTTGAACGATTTCACGATCTAAAAGGGAAAAGCTTTTTTAAAAAAACCCCGTTTGGAACGCGTTTTAACGCGTAAACAGCATAAAACGACGAATTTTTATTATTCTTTTTTTATTAATTTGCTTCTATTTGAACGATTTCAACGTCAAAATGCTTAAAAATGTTTTTTTAGCAAAACAGCTTTTTTGAGTTTTAATCTGCGATTTAACGCGTAAAACAGCATAAAACGACGAAATTTTTATTATTCGTTTTATTTTATTGCGTCTATTTTGAACGATTTCAACGATCTAAAAATGCTTCTGAAAATGCTTATTTTAGCAAACAGTGCACGTTTTGAGTTTTAATCTGCGTTTTAACGCGTAAAACAGCATAAAACGACGAAATTTTTATTATTCGTTTTTATTAATATTGCGTCCATTTTAAACGATTTCAACGATCTAAAATGCCAAAATGCTTATTTTAGCAAAGCAGCACGTTTTGAGTTTTAATCTGCGTTTTAACGCGTAAAACAGTATGCTAAAAAAACGACGTGAATTTTTATTATTCGTTTTTATTATTATTGCTTCTATTTGAACGAGGGGATTTCAACGATCTAAAAATGCTTGAAAATGCTTTATTTTAGCAAAACAGCACGTTTTGAGTTTTAATCTGCGTTTTAACGCGTAAAACAGCATAAAAACGACGAATTTTTATTATTCGTTTTTATTAATATTGTTTCATTTGAACGTGATTTCAACGATCTAAATGCTTGAAAATGCTTTTATTTTAGCAAAACAGCACGTTTTGAGTTTTAATCTGCGTTTTAAGGAAATGTTACAAAAACGACGAAATTTTATTATTCCTGCTCTTTAATTACATTATGCCTATTTGAACGATTTCAACGATTCAAAATTTTCTTCTGGAAAATGCTTATTTTAGCAAAAACAAAGCACGTTTTGAGCTTTTATTCTGCGTTTTAACGCGTAAAACAGCATAAAAACGACGAAATTTTATTATTCGTTTTTATTTTATTGCGTCTATTTGAACGATTTCAACGATCTTAAAATGCTTGAAAATGCTTATTTTAGCAAAAACAGCACGTTTTGAGTTTTAATCTGCGTTTTAACGCGTAAAACAGCATAAAATGACGAATTTTTATTATTGGTTTTTATTAATATTGCTTCTATTTGAACGATTTCAACGATCTAAAATGCTTTGCAGCTTATTTTAGCAAACAGCACGTTTTGAGCTTTTAATCTGGCGTTTTAATCAGCGTAAAAAACAGCATGTAAAAAACGACGAAATTTTTATTATTTATTTTTTGTTAATATTGCGTCTATTTGAACGATTTCAACGTTCTAAAATGCTTGAAAATGCTTATTTTAACAAAACAGCACATTTGGCTTATTCTGTTTTAATGAGTAAAACAGCATAAAAAACGACGAAATTCTTTTATTATCTGTTTTTATTTTATTGCGCCTATTTGAACGGATTTCCAACGATCTAAAAATGCTTGAAAAAATGCTTATTTTAGCAAACAGCACGTTTTGAGCTTTATTCTGCGTTTTAACGCGTAAAACAGCATAAAAACGCTACGAAATTTTTATTATTCCGTTTTTATTTTATTGCGTCTATTTGAACGATTTCCCACCGATCTAAAAATGTTTGAAAATGCTTATTTTAGCAAAAGCAGCACGTTTTGAGCTTCGACTTGCGTTTTAACGCGTAAAACAGCATAAAACGACAAAAATTTTTTATTATTCGTTTTATATTTTTATTGCGTCTATTTGAACGATTTCAATGATCTAAAATGCTTGAAAATGCCATTTTAGCAAAACAGCACGTTTTGAGTTTTAATCTGCGTTTTAACGCGTAAAACAGCATATAAAAACGACGAATTTTTTTATTATTCATTTTTATTAATATTGTTTCTATTTGAACGATTTCAACGATCTAAAAATGCTTGAAAATGCTTTGTTTTGTGCAAAACAGCACGTTTTCAGTTTCTTTCTTTAATCTGCGTTTTAACGCGTAAACAGCATAAAACGATGTAAATTTTTTTATTATTCGATTTTTATTAATATTGCTCTATTTGAACGATTTCAACGATCTAAAATGCTTTGAAAATGTTTATTTTTGTGCTAAAAACAGCACGTTTTGAGTTTTAATCTGCGTTTTAACGCGTAAAACAGCATAAAACGACGAATTTTTTTATTATTATTTGTTTTGCCATTAATTTTGCTTCTATTTGAACGATTTCCAACGATCTAAAAATGTTTGAAAATGCTTATATTTCAGCAAAACAGCACGTTTTGACCTTTATTCAGCGTTTTAACGCGTAAAACAGCATGTAAAAACGTGACGAAATTTTATTATTCGTTTTTATTAATATTGCGTCTATTTGAACGATTTCAACGATCTAAAATGCTTGAAAATGCTTATTTCAGCAAAACAGCACGTTTTGAGTTTCTTAATCGCGTTTTAACGCGTAAAAACAGCATAAAACGCATAAAATTTTTATTATTACTCGTTTTATATTTTATTGCGTCTATTTGAACGATTTCAACGATCTAAAAATGCTTGAAAATGCTTTTATTTTGTGCTAAAAACAGCACGTTTTGAGTTTAATCGCGTTTTAACGCGTAAAAACAGCATAAAAACGACGAATTTTTGCCATTCGTTTTATTAATATTGCTTCTATTTGAACGATTTTAACGATCTAAAATGCTTGAAAAATGCTTTATTTGAAGCAAAGTCGCAGCAACAAGTTTGAGCTTTAATCTGCGTTTTAACGCGTAAAACAGCATAAAAACACGAAATTCTCTTTATTATTCGTTTTATTATTATTGCGTCTATTTGAACGTGATTTCAACGATCTAAAATGCTTGAAAATGCTTATTTTAGCAAAACAGCACGTTTTGAGTTTTAATCTGCGTTTTAACGCGTGAAACAGCATAAAACGACGAATTTTATTATTCGTTTTTATTAATATTGCTTCTATTTGAACGATTTCAACGATCTAAAAAATGCTGCGCCGTTATTTTAGCAAAACAGCACGTTTTGAGCTTTAATCTGCGTTTTAACGCGTAAAACAGCATAAAAACGACAATTTTTATTATTCGATTTTTTGCCATTATTGCTCTATTTTGAACGATTTCAACGATCTAAAATGCTTGAAAAATGCTTTCTATTTTAGCAAAACAGCACGTTTTGAGTTTTCTTTAATCTGCGTTTTAACGCGCAAAAACAGCATAAAAACGACGAATTTTTTTATTATTTGTTTTTATTAATTTTGCTTCTATTTGAACGATTTCCCAACGATCTAAAAATGCTTGAAAAATGTGTTTATTTTAGCAAAACAGCACGTTTTGAGTTTTAATCAGCGTTTTAATGCGTAAAACAGCATAAAAAACGACGAAATTTTATTATCTGTTTTATTTTATTGCGTCTATTTGAACGATTTCAACGATCTAAAATGCTTGAAAATGTTTATTTTAGCAAAACAGCACGTTTTGAGCTTTTAATCTGCGTTTTAACGCGTAAAACAGCATAAAAACGACGAAATTTTATTATTCGTTTTTATTAATATTGCGTCTATTTGAAACGAACGATTTCAACGATCTAAAAAATGCTTGAAAATGCTATTTTAGCAAAACAGCACGTTTTGAGCTTTTATTCTGCGTTTTAACGCGTAAAACAGCATAAAACGACGAAATTTTTATTATTCGTTTTTTATTTTATTGCGTCTATTTGGAACGATTTCAACGATCTAAAATGCTTCTGAAAATGCTTATTTTAGCAAAACAGCACGTTTTGAGCTTTACCCGCGTTTTAACGCATAAACAGCATAAAACGACGAAATTTTATTATTCGTTTTTTATTAATATTGCGTCTTATTTGAACGATTTCAACGATCTAAAAATGCTTGAAAATGCTTATTTAGCAAAACAGCATCGTTTGAGCTTTAATCTGCGTTTTAACGCGTAAAACAGCATATAAACGACGAATTTTTATTATTCGTTTTTATTACCATTAGTGTCTATTTGAAATGATTTCAAATGATCTAAAAATGCTTGAAATGCTTATTTTAGCAAAACAGCACGTTTTTGAGTTTTAATCTGCGTTTTAACGCGTAAAACAGCATAAAACGACGAATTTTTATTATCTGTTTTTACACATTGCGTCTATTTGAAACGTGATTTCAACGATCTAAAATGTAAGTTTCTTGAAAATGCTTATTTTAGCAAAACAGCACGTTTTGAGTTTTATTCTGCGTTTTTAACGCGTAAAACAGTATAAAAAAGGACAAAATTTTTATTATATTCGTTTTATATTTTATTGCGTCTATTTGAACGATTTCAACGATTCAAAATGCTTGAAAATGCTTTATCGCAGCAAAACAGCACGTTTTGAGTTTTAATCTGCGTTTTAACGCGTAAAACAGCATAAAAAACGACGAAAATTTTATTATTTCGTTTTTTATTAATATTGCGTCTATTTGAACGATTTCAACGATCTAAAATGCTTGAAAATGCTTATTTTAGCAAAACAGCACGTTTTGAGCTTTATTCTGCGTTTTAACGCGAAAATAGCATAAAAAACGACGAAATTTTTATTATTCGTTTTTTATTTTTATTGCGTCGATTTGAACGATTTCAACGATCTAAAAATGCTTTTGAAAAATGCCATTTTAGCAAAACAGCACGTTTTGAGCTTTAATCTGCGTTTTAACGCATAAACAGCATAAAACGTGACGAAATTTTTATTATTCGTTTTATTAATATTGCGTCTATTTGAACGATTTCAACGATCTAAAATGCTTGAAAAGCTTATTTTAGCAAAACAGCACGTTTTGAGCTTTAATCTGCGTTTTAACGCGTAAAACAGCATATAAACGACGAATTTTTATTATTCGTTTTTATTAATATTGCGTCTATTTGAACGATTTCAACGATCTAAAAATGCTTGAAAATGTGTGCTTTATTTAGCAAAACAGCACGTTTTGAGCTTTAATCTGCGCCTTTAACGCGTAAAAAAACAGCATAAAAAACGACGAATTTTATTATTCGTTTTTTATTAATATTGCGTCTATTTGAAACGTGATTTCAACGATCTAAAAATGCTTGAAAATGCTTATTTTAGCAAAATAGCACGTTTTGAGCTTTTATTCTGTAGTTTTAACGCGTAAAACAGCATAAAAAAGGACAAAATTTTTATTGGCTCCGTTTTATATTTTATTGCGTCTATTTGAAACGCAGATTTCAACGATCTAAAATGCTTGAAAATGCGCTTATTCTTTTAGCAAAACAGCACGTTTTGAGTTTAATCTGCGTTTTAACGCGTAAAACAGCATAAAAACGACAATTTTTTTATTATTCGATTTTATTAATATTGCTTCTATTGAACTGATTTCAACGTGATTCCAAATGCTTGTGTAATGCTTATTTTAGCAAACAGCATCGTTTTGAGTTTTAATCTGCGTTTTAACGCGTAAAACAGCATAAAAACGACAATTTTTATTATTCGATTTTTATTAATATTGTTTATTTTGAACGATTTTAACGATCTAAAATGCCTGGTAAAATGCTTATTTTAGCAAAACAGCACGTTTTGAGTTTTAATCATGTTTAACGCGTAAAACAGCATAAAAACGACGAATTTTTTATTATTCGTTTTTTATTAATATTGCGTCTATTTGAACGATTTCAACGATCTAAATGCTTGAAAATGCTTATTTTAGCAAAACATAATGCTTTTTAGCTTTAATCTGCGTTTTAACGCATAAAACAGCATAAAACGACGAATTTTTATTATTTTGTTTTTATTAATATTGCTTCTATTTGAACGATTTCAACGATCTAAAATGCTTGAAATGCTTATTTTAGCAAAACAGCACGTTTTGAGCTTTTAATCTGCGTTTTAACGCGTAAAACAGCATAAAACGACGGAAATTTTTATTATTCGTTTTATTAATATTGCGCTCATTTTGAACGATTTCAAACGATCAAAATGCTTGAAAATGCTTATGCTAGCAAAACAGCACGTTTTGAGCTTTATTCCGCGATTTAACGCGTAAACAACAGCATAAAAACGACGAAATCTTTTTATTATTCCGTTTTTATTTTATTGCGCCTATTTGAACGATTTCAACGACCCAAAATGCTCGAAAATGCTTTTTTTTGGCAAAACAGCACGTTTTGAGTTTTAATCTGCGTTTTAACGCGTAAAAAAGAAAAAAAACGAGGGAAATTTTTATTTTTTCTTTTTTATTAAAGGCCTATTTGAACGATTTAAAACGATCTAAAATGTTTGGGAAAAATGCTTTTTTAGAAAAAAACAGCACATTTGGCTTTATTCTGCGTTTTAAGGGCAAAAACAGCATAAAACGAAAATTTTTATTATTCGTTTTTATTTTATTGCGTCTATTTGAACGATTTCAACCATCTAAAATGCTTAAAAAATGCTTATTTTAGCAAAACAGCACTTTTTAAAAGTTTTAATCTGCGTTTTAACGGAAAAACAGCAAAAAAACGACAAAATTTTTTTATTATTCGTTTTTATTAATATTGCGTCCTTTTTGAACGATTTCAAGGGGTTTCAAAAATGCTTAAAAATGCTTATTTTAGCAAAACAGCACGTTTTGAGCTTTTTTCTGCGATTTAACCCCAAAACAGCATAAAAAAAAGACAAAATTTTTTAATTATTCGTTTTTTTTTTTTATTGCGTCTATTTGAAGGGGATTTCAACGATCTAAAAATGTTTAAAAAATGTTTTATTTTAGAAAAAACAGCACTTTTTTGATTTTAATCTGCGTTTTAACGCGAAAACAGCATAAAAACGACGAAATTTTTTTTTCGTTTTTATTAATATTGCGTCCATTTAAAACATTTCAAGGATCAAAAAATGCTTTAAAAATGCTTATTTTAGAAAAAAACAGCAGTTTTGATTTTTAAAATTTTCCCAAGCGAAAAAACAGAAAACACAAATTTTTTTATTATTTTTTTTTTATTAATATTGCTTTTTATTTGAACGTTTTCCCAACGATCTAAAATGCTTGAAAATGCTTATTTTAGCAAAACAGCACGTTTTGAGTTTTAATCTGCGTTTTAACGCGAAAACAGCAAAAAAACGACGAATTTTTATTTTTCCCGTTTTTTTTAAAATTGTTTTTTTTAAAACGATTTAAAACCCCCCAAAATGCTTAAAAAATGCTTATTTTAGCAAAACAGCACTTTTTGAGCTTTAACGGTTTTAAAACGCGAAAAAACAGCATGAAAAAACGACGAAATTTTTTTATTATTCGTTTTCCCAAATTATTGCCCCCTTTTTTAAACGATTTAAAACGATCAAAAAATGTTTTGAAAATTTTATTTTAGCAAAACAGCACGTTTTGAGTTTTATTCGCTTTTTTAACGCGTAAAACAGCAAAAAAAACGACGAAATTTTTATTATTCGTTTTTTTTTTTATTGCGTCTTTTTGGGAACGATTTCAACGATTAAAATGCTTGGAAAAGGTTTTATTTTAGCAAAACAGCACGTTTTGAGCTTTAATCTGCTTTTTTAACGCTTTAAAACAGCAAAAAAAACGACAAAATTTTTATTATTGTTTTTATTAATATTGTTTTTTTTAAAACGCCCAACGATCTAAAATGCTTGAAAATGCTTATTTTAGAAAAAACAGAAAGTTTTGAGTTTAATCTGCGTTTTAACCGGTAAAACAGCAAAAAAAACCCGACGAAATTTTTATTATTCGTTTTTTTTTAAATTTGGGGGTTTTATTTAAAACGATTTCAACGTTCTAAAATCAAAAATGCTTATTTTAACAAAAACAGCACATTTGTTTTTTATTCCCGTTTTAACGAGTAAAACAGCAGAAAAAAACAAAATTTTTATTATTCGTTTTTTTTTTATTGCGTCTTTTTGGGAACGATTTCAACGATCTAAAATGCTTGAAAATGCTTATTTTAGCAAAACAGCACGTTTTGAGCTTTAATCTGCGTATTAACGCGTAAAACAGCAAAAAAACGACAAAAATTTTTATTATTCTTTTTTTATTAATATTGCGTCTTTTTAAAACGATTTCAACGATCAAAAAATGCTTGAAAATGCTTTTTTTTTAGCAAAAACAGCACGTTTTGAGTTTTTTTCCCGCGTTTTTAACGCTGCCAAAAGCAAAAAAACGACGAAATTTTTTTTATTTTTGGGTTTTTTTTTTTATTGGGGCTTTTAACGATTTCAACGATCTAAAATGTTTGAAAATGCTTATTTTAAAAAGGGCCCCGTTTTGAGCTTTATTCTGCGTTTTAACGCAAAAACGGGATAAAAACGAAAAAATTTTTTATTATTCTTTTTATATTTTTATTGCGCCTTTTTTAAACGATTTCAATGATCAAAAAAATGCTTAAAATGTTTTTTTTAACAAAACAGCACGTTTTGAGTTTTAATCTGCGTTTTAACGCGTAAAACGCAAAAAAAACGACAAATTTTTTTTATTATTCGTTTT
>NW_027047896.1:0-12152 GCF_025399875.1 Dalotia coriaria | reverse complement strand
AAAAACACAGATTAAAGCTCAAAACGTGCGTTTTGTTAACAAAGCATTTTCAAGTTTTTAGATCGTTAAACGTTCAAATAGAAGCAATATTTAAAAACGAATAAAAAAAAATTTCGTCTTTTTTTGCTGTTTTACGCTTTAAAAACGCAGATTAAACCCAAACGTGCTTTTTTGCAAAATAAGATTTTCAAGCATTTTGACGGGGAAATGTTAAATAGTGCTATTAATAAAAACGAATAATAAAAATCGTCTTTTTTTATGCTTTTTTACGCGAAAAACGCAGATTAAAAGCTCAAAACGTGCTGTTTTGCTTAAAATAATCATTTTCAAGCTTTTTTAGATGGTTGAAATCGTTCAAATAGACGTAAAATTAATAAAAACGAATAATAAAAAATTTCTCGTTTTATGCTGTTTTAGGTTAAAACGCAGATTAAAGCTCAAAACGTGCTGTTTTGCTAAAATGCATTTTCAAGCATTTTAGATCGTTGAAATCGTTCAAATAGAAGCAATATTAATAAAAACGAATAATAAAAAAATCGTCGTTTTTAGCTGTTTTACGCGTTAAACGCAGATTAAAGCTCAAAACTGGCTGTTTTGCTAAAATAACTTTTTTCAAGCATTTTAGATCGTTGAAATCGTCCAAATAGAAGAATATTAATAAAAACGAATAAAAAAAATTTCCGTTTTATGCTGTTTAGCGTTAAAAGCAGATTAAAGCTCAAAACGTGCGTTTTGCTAAAATAAGCATTTTCAAGCTTTTTTAGATCGTTGAAATCGTTCAAATAGAGGCATTAATAAAACGAATAATAAAAATTTCCTGTTTTATGCTGTTTACGCGTTAAAACGCAGACTAAACTCAAAACGTGCTGTTTTGAAAAAAAAAACATTTTAAAGCATTTTAGATTTTTTGAAATGTTCAAATAAAAGCAATATTAAAAAAACAAATAATAAAAATTCGTCTTTTTTTTCTTTTTTAGGGTTAAAACGCAGAAAGTCAAACGTGCTTTTTTCCCAAAAAAACTTTTTCGCATTTTAGATCGTTAAAATTTGTTCAAATAGACGCAATATTAAAAAAAAACGAATAAAAAAAATTTCGTCGTTTTTATGTTTTTTTTACGCGAAAAAAACGCAGATTAAATAAAACGTGCTGTTTTGCTAAAAATAAGCTTTTTCAAGATTTTGATCGGAAATCGTTCAAACGCAATTTTAATAAAAACGAATAAAAAAAATTCGTCGTTTTATGTTTTTTTCGCTTTAAAAAACGCAAAATTAAACTCAAAGGGCTGTTTTGCAAAAAAAAACATTTTGATTTTAGATCGTTAAACGTTAAAAGCAATTTTAAAAAAAAACGAATAATAAAAATTTGTCGTTTTATGTTTTTTAGGGTTAAAAAACAAAATTAAAAAGCTCAAAAGGGCTGTTTTGTAAAATAAACATTTTCCTTTTTAAATGGTTGAAATCGTTCAAATAAAGCAATATTAAAAAAAAACGAATAAAAAAAAAATTTTCGTCGTTTTAGCTTTTTTACGCTTTAAAAAACGCAGATTCCAAACGTGCTGTTTTCCAAAATAACTTTTTCGCATTTTAGATGTTGAAATTTTTCAAATAGAGCAATATTAATAAAAACGAAAAAAAAAAATTCGTCGTTTTTTTTTTTACGCGAAAAACGCGTTTAAAAAGCTAAAAAAGGGCTTTTTTTCAAAATACTTTTTTCCAGCTTTTTGATCGTTGAAATGTTCAAATAGACGAATATTAATAAAAACGAATAAAAAAAAATTTCGTCGTTTTAGCTTTTTTTAGGGTTAAAAACGCAGATTAAAGCCAAAACGTGCTGTTTTGCTAAAATAAGATTTTCAAGCATTTTAGATCGTTGTCGTTCAAAAGACGTAATATTAAAAAAAAACAATAATAAAAAATTTTTTTTTTGTTTTTTACGCGTTAAACGCAGATTCTCAAAACGTGCTTTTTTGCTAAAATAAGATTTTCGCTTTTTCCAAATCGTTGAAATCGTTCAAAAAACCAATAAATAAAAACGAAAAAAAAAATTTCGTCTTTTTTACTGTTTTACGCGTTAAAAGGGCAGTTTAAAAAAGCTCAAAACGTGCTGTTTTGCTAAAATAAGCATTTTCAAACATTTTAGATCGTTGAAATCGTTCAAAAGAAGCAATATTAAAAAACGAAAAAAAATTTCGTCGTTTTATGTGTTTTACGCTTTAAACGAATTAGAGCTAAAAAATGCTGTTTTGCAAAAAAAGCCAAGCTTTTTTAGATCGTCGAAATCGTTCAAATAGAAGAAATTTAAAAAAAAACGAGTAAAAAAAAATTCGTCTTTTTTATGCTGTTTTACGCAAAACGCAGATTAAAGCTCAAAACGTACGTTTTGCAAAAATTATCATTTTCGCATTTTAGATCGTTTGAAATCGTTCAAATGAAGAATATTAATAAAAACGAAAAAAAAACTCTTTTTTTCTGTTTTACCAAAACCAGATTAAACCCTCAAATCGGCGTTTTGCTAAAAAAGTTTTTTCGCTTTTTAGACGTTGAAATCGTTAAAAAGGGGGCAATATTAAAAAAAACGAAAAATAAAAATTTCGTCTTTTTTATCTTTTTTACGCGTTAAAACGCAGATTAAACTAAAAACGTGCTGTTTTCAAAAATCCAAGCATTTTAGATCTTTAAAAATCGTTCTAAAAGAAATTAAAAAAAAACGAATAATAAAAATTCGTTTTTAGCTTTTTACGCGTTAAAACGCAGATTTGAAAACGTGCTTTTTTGCAAAAATAATCTTTTTCAAGCATTTTAGATCGTTGAAATCGTTCAAATAGACGCAATATTAATAAAAACGAATAATAAAATTGTCGTTTTATGCTGTTTTACGCGTTAAAACGCAGATTAAAAGCTTCAAAACGTGCTGTTTTGCTAAAATATAACATTTTCAAGCATTTTAAATCGTTGAAATCGTTCAAATAGAGCAATATTAATAAAAACGAATAATAAAAATGTCGTCGTTTTTATGCTGTTTTACGCGTTACGCAGATTAAAGCTCAAAACGTCTGTTTTGCTAAAAAAAAGCATTTTCAAGCATTTTAGATCGTTGAAATCGTTCAAATAGACGCAATATTAATAAAAACGAATAAATAAAAATTCGTCGGTTTTATGCTGTTTACGCGTTAAAACGCAGATTAAAGCTCAAACGCTGTTTTGCTAAAATAATCGTTTCAAGCATTTTAGATCGTTGAAAATCATTCAAATAGACGCAATATTAATAAAACGAATAATAAAAATTTCGTCGTTTTATGCTGTTTTACGCGTTAAAACGCAATTAAAGCTCAAAATCTGTTTTGCTAAAATAAGCATTTTCAAGCATTTTAGATCGTTGAAATCGTTCAAATAGAAGCAAATATTAATAAAACGAATAATAAAAATCGTCGTTTTATGCTGTTTTACGCGTTAAAACGTCAGATTAAACTCAAAGGCTGTTTTGCTAAAATAATCATTTTCAAGCATTTTGATCGTTGAAATCGTCCAAATAGAAGCAATATTAATAAAAACGAATAATAAAAATTTCGTCGTTTTTATGCTGTTTTACGCGTTAAAACACAGATTAAAGCTCAAAACGTGCTGTTTTGTTAAATAACATTTTCAAGCATTTTAGATCGTTGAAATCGTTCAAATAGAAGCAATATTAATAAAAACGAATAATAAAATTTCGTCGTTTTATGCTGTTTTACGCGTTAAAACAGATTAAAACTCAAAACGTGCTGTTTTGCTTAAAATAGCATTTTCAAGCATTTTAGATCGTTGAAATCGTTCAAATAGTAGCAATATTAATAAAAACGAATAATAAAAAATTTCGTCGTTTTATGCTGTTTTACGCGTTAAAACGCAGATTAAAGCTCAAAACGTGCTGTTTTGCTAAAATAATCATTTTCAAGCATTTTGATGGTGAAATCGTTCAAATGAGCAAAATTAATAAAAACGAATAATAAAAATTTCGTCGTTTTTATGCTGTTTTACGCGTTAAAACGCAGATTAAAGCTCAAAACGTCTGTTTTGCTAAAATAAGCATTTTCAAGCATTTTAGATGGTTGAAATCGTTCAAATAGAAGAAAATTAATAAAAACGAATAATAAAAAAATCGTCGTTTTTATGCTGTTTTACGCGTTAAACGCAGATTAAAGCTCAAAACGTGCTGTTTTGCTAAAATAAGCATTTTCAAGCATTTTAGATCGTGAAATCGTCAAATAGAAGCAATATTAATAAAAACGAATAAAAAAAATCGTCGTTTTATGCTGTTTTACGCGTTAAAACGCAGATTAAAGCTCAAAACGTGCTGTTTTGCTAAAATAGCATTTTCAAGCATTTTAGATCGTTGAAATCGTTCAAATAGAGGCAATATTAATAAAAACGAATAATAAAATTTTCGTCGTTTTATGCTGTTTTACGTTTTAAAACGCAGATTAGCTCAAACGTCTGTTTTGCAAAAATTTAACATTTTCAAGCATTTTAGATCGTTGAAATCGTTCAAATAGAAGTACATATTAATAAAACGAATAATAAAAAATCTGTCGTTTTTATGCTGTTTTACGTTAAAAACGCAGATTAAAGCTCAAATCGTGCTGTTTTGTTAAAATAAGTATTTCACATTTTAGATCGTTGAAATCGTTCAACAGACGCATTATTAATAAAACGAATAATAAAAAATTTCGTCGTTTTATACTGTTTTACGCGTTAAACGCAGATTAAAGCTCAAAACGTGCTGTTTTGCTAAAAATATGCATTTTCAAGCATTTTAGACGTTAAATCACCAACAGAAGCAATATAATAAAAACGAATAATAAAAATTCGTGGTTTTTATGCCGTTTACGCGTTAAAACGCGATTTAAGCTCAAACAACGTTGTTTTGCTAAAATAATCATTTTCAAGCATTATAGATCGTTGAAATCGTTCAAATAGACGCAATATTAATAAAACAACAATAAAAATTCTGTCGTTTTGTGCTGTTTTACGCGCTAAACACAGATTAAAGCCCAAAACGTGCTGTTTTGCTAAAATAAGCATTTCAAGCATTTTGATCGTTGAACCGTTCAAATAGAAGCAATATTAATAAAAACGAATAATAAAAATTCGTCGTTTTTATGCCGTTTTACGCGTTAAACGCAGATTAAAAGCTCAAACGTGCTGTTTTGCTAAAATAAGCATTTTCAAGCATTTTAGATCGTTGAAATCGTCGAGAAGCAATATTAATAAAAACGAATAATAAAAATCGTCGTTTTATGCTGTTTTACGCGTTAAAACGCAGATTAAAGCTCAAAACGTGCTACGGTATATAATAATCATTTTCAAGCATTTTAGATGCTGAAATCGTTCAAATAGACGCAAAATTAATAAAACGAATAAAAATTCTCTGCTCATTTATGCTGTTTTACGCGTTAAACGCAGATTAAAGCTCAAACGCTGTTTTGCTAAAATAAGCATTTTCAAGCATTTTAATCGATGAAATCGTTCAACAGTAGCTAAATATTAATAAAAACTAATAATAAAAATTCGTCGTTTTTATGCTGTTTACGCGTTAAACGCAGAATAAAGCTCAAACGTGTTGCTTTTGCTAAAATAAGCATTTTTCAAGCATTTTAGATCGCTGAAATTGTTCAAATAGAAGCAATATTAATAAAAAAACGAATAATAAAAATTCCGTCGTTTTTCGTTTACGCGTTAAAACGCAGATGAAAGCTCAAACGTGCTGTTTTGCTAAAATAATCATTTTCAAGCATTTTGTGATCGCTGAATCGTTCTAACAGACGCAATATTAATAAAAACGAATAATAAAATCGCCGTTTTATGCTGTTTTTACGCGTTAAAACGTTGATTAAAAGCTCAAAACGTGCTGTTTGCTAAAATAAGCATTTTCCAGCATTTTAGATCGCTGAAATCGTTCAACAGACGAATATTAATAAAAACGAATAATAAAAATTTCTGCCGTTTTATGCTGTTTACGCGTTAAAACGTTAAAGATTAAAAGCTCAAACGCTGTTTTGCTGCTAAAATAAGCATTTTCGCTAATTTTAGATCGCTGAAATCGTTCAAATAGACGCAATATTAATAAAAACGAATAATAAAAATTTTGTCGTTTTTATGCTGTTTTACGTTAAAAACGCAGATTAAAAGCTCAAACGTGCTGTTTTGCTAAAATAAGTACTTTTCAAGCATTTTCAAATCGTTGAAATCGTTCAAATAGACGCGCGCAATATTAATAAAAAATGAATAATAAAATTGCGTCGTTTTTATGCTGTTTTACGCGTTAAAACGCGCAGATTAAAGCTCAAACGGCCGTTTTGCTAAAATAAGCATTTATAAGTATTTAGATCGCTGAAATTGTTCAAATAGAAGCTAACATTAATAAAACGAATAATAAAAATTTCGTCGCTTTATGCTGTTTTACGCGGTAAAACGCAGATTGCCAAAACGTGCTGTTTTGCTAAAATAAGCATTTCAAGCATTTTAGATCGTCGAAATCGTTCAAATAGAAGCAATATAATAAAACGAATAATAAAATGTCGTCGTTTTTATGCTGTTTACGCGTTAAATCGCAGATTAAAGCTCAAAACGTACGTTGGCGCGAAGAATTATTTTTCAAGCATTTAGATCGTTGAACCGTTCAAATAGAAGCAATATTAATAAAACGAATAATAAAATTTGTCGTTTTATGCTGTTTTACGCGGCAAACGCAGATTAAAGCTCGAAATCGCGGTTTTGCTGGGGCCGCGGCTTAAGTATTTAGATCGCTGGAACCGTTCAACAGACGCAATATTAATAAAAACGAATAATAAAAAATTTCGTCGTTTTGCGCTGTTTTACGCGTTAAAAACGCAGACAAAGCTCAAAACGTGCCGTTTTGCTAAATAAAGCATTTTCAAGCATTTTAGATCGTTTTCAAAAATCGTTCAACAGAAGCAATAATATTAATAAAAACGAATAATAAAAATTCGTCGTTTTATGTTGTTTTACGCAAAGTTAAAACGCAGACAAAGCTCCAAAACGCCACAGTTAAATAATCATTTTCAAGCATTATAGATCGCTGAACCGTTCAAATAGACGCACATTAATAAAACGAATAATAAAATTTCGTCGTTTTATGCTGTTTTACGCGTTGCACGCAGATTGTGCCTCTAAACGTGCTGTTTTGCTAAAATAAGCATTTTCAAATATTTTAGATCGTTGAAATGTTCAAATATAGCTAATATACAAAAAAAAAACGAATAAATGAAAATTCGTCGTTTTATGCTGTTTTACGTTAAAAACGCAGATTAAAGCTCAAAATGTTGCTTTATGCGGTACTAAGTATTTTCAAGCATTTGTGATCGTTGAAATCGTTCAACCGAAGCACATTAATAAAAACGAATAATAAAAATTTCGTCGTTTTTATGCTGTTTACGCGTTAAACGCAGCATTGCGCTCAAAACGTGCTGTTTTGCTAAAATTTGGCGCATTTTCAAGCATTTTAGATCGTTGAAATCGTCCAATAGAAGCAATATTAATAAAAACGAATAATAAAAAATTTCGCCGTTTTATGCTGTTTTACGCGTTAAAACGCAGACTAAAGCTCAAAACATGCTTTTTTTGCTAAAACAAGCATTTTAAAATTTTTTTTTTAAATTTTCAAAAAAATTTAAAAAGAATAAAAAAATTTTTTTATTTTTTCGCGAAAAAAAGCGTTAAAAGCTAAAGGGTTTTTTTTGGCTAATTTTTTTTTCGTTTTTCCCAAAACTTAAAATGGAATTTTTAAAAACGAATAAAATTTTTTATTTTTCGCGTTAAAACCGAAAAAACTAAAATTTTTTTTTTTAAAAAAAGCTTTTTCTTTTTTAAATTTAAATTTAAAATGAAACTATTAATAAAACAATAAAAAAAAACGTTTTTTATCTGTTTTAGCGAAAAAAACGCGTTTAAAAAAAGGGTTTTTTTTAAAAAAAATTTTTAAAATAATTTTTTAAAGTTTAGACAAAAATTTTAAAAAAAACGAATAAAAAAAACTTTTTTATGCTTTTAGCCAAAAACCCTTAAAGTAAAACCTTTTTGGGGAAAAAAGCTTTTAAGTTTTTTTTAATCGTTGAAATCGTTCAAATAGACACAATATTAATAAAAAAGCAAAGATAGCCAAAAGAATTTCGTCGTTTTTATGCGCTTGTTTTTGCGTTAAAACGCAGATTAAGCTCAAAACGTGCTGTTTTTGCTAAAATAAGCATTTTCAAGTGTAGATCCATTTGAAATCGTTCAAATAGAAGCAATATTAATAAAAAGCGAATAATAAAAAATTCGTCGTTTTTGCTGTTTTACGCGTTAAAACGCAGATTAAAAAGCTCAAACGATGCTGTTTTGCTAAAATAATCATTTTCAAGTATTTTAGATCGTTGAAATCGTTCAAATAGACATGTTAATAAAAACGAATAATAAAATTCGTCGTTTTTATGCTGTTTACGCCCGTTTAAAACGCGAGTTAAAGCTCAAAACGTGCTGTTTTGCTAAAATAAGCATTTTCAAGTATTTTAGATCGTTAAGAAATCGTTCAAATAGAAGCAATATTAATAAAAACGAATAATAAAAATTTGCGTCATGCTGTTTTACGCGTTAAGAAACGCAGATTAAAGCTCAAAACGTGCTGTTTTGCTAAAACTTATTTTCAAGTATTTTAGATCGTTGAAATCGTTCAAATAGAAGCAATATTAATAAAAACGAATAATAAAAATTCGTCGTTTTATGCTGTTTTGCGCGTTAAAACGCAGATTAAAGCTCAAAACGTGCTGTTTTGTTCAAATAACATTTTCAAGCATTTTAGATCGTTGAAATCGTTCAAATAGACGCAATATTAAAAAAACGAATAATAAAATTTCGTCGTTTTTAGGGCTGTTTTACGCGTTAAACGCAGATTAAAGCTAAAAACGTGCGTTTTGATAAAAATAAGCATTTTCAAGCATTTTAGATCGTTGAAACGTTCAAATAGAAGCAATATTAATAAAAACGAATAATAAAAAATTCGTCGATTTTATGCTGTTTTACGCGTTAAAACGCAGATTAAAGCTCAAACGCGCTGTTTTGCTAAAATAATCATTTTCAAGCATTTTAGATCGTTGAAATCGTTCAAATAGGCGAATATTAATAAAAAACGAATAATAAAATTTCGTCGTTTTATGCTGTTTTACGCGTTAAAACGCAGATTAAGCTCAATACGGCTGTTTTGCTAAAAATAACACAGCATTTTAGATCGTTGAAATCGTTCAAATAGACGCAATATTAATAAAAACGAATAATAAAATTTCGTCGTTTTATGCTGTTTTACGCTTTAAAACACAGATTAAAGCTCAAACGTGCTGTTTTGCTAAAATAAGCATTTTCAGATTTTAGATCGTTGAAATCGTTCAAATAGAAGCAATATTAAAAAAAACGAATAATAAAAATTCGTCGTTTTATGCTGTTTTACGCGTTAAAACGCAGATTGGCTCAAACGTGCTGTTTTGCTAAAATAATCATTTTCAAGATTTTAGATCGTTGAAATCGTTCAAATAGACGCAATATTAATAAAACGAATAATAAAAATTCGTCGTTTTATGCTGTTTTACGCGTTAAAACGCAGATTAAAGCTCAAAACGTGCTGTTTTGCTAAAATAATCATTTTAAGATTTTAGATCGTTGAAATGTTCAAATAGACGCAATTAATAAAAAGAATAATAAAAATTTGTCGTTTTATGCTTTTTACGCTTAAAACGCAGATTAAGCTCAAAACGTGTTTTCTAAAATAAGCATTTTCAAGCATTTTGATCGTTAAATCGTTCAAATGACGCAATATTAATAAAACGAATAATAAAAATTTGTGTTTTATGCTGTTTTACGCGTTAAAACCAGATTAAAGCTCAAAACGTGCTGTTTTGCTAAAAATAACATTTTCGCATTTTATCGTTGAAATCGTTCTAAATAAAATATAATAAAACAATAATAAAAAAATTCGTGTTTTTATGTTTTTACGCGTTAAAACGCAAAAAGTCAAAACGTGCTGTTTTGCTAAAATATCATTTTCAACGTTTTAATCGTGAATTTAAAAAAAAAATAAAAATGTTTTAAATTTACGTTTTAAGCGTTTACGCAAAACGCTTTAAAATAAAAGATTTGACTTTTCGTTAATTAGAGCATTAAAACGAAAAAAAACGTTTTTTATAATAAAAAATTAAGCTTTTAAACGTTGCGTTAAAATAAGTTTATAATGCTTTTAAAAAAATCTTTTAAGCATTTTATAAAAACGTAAAAAAACAATATTGTTTTAACGAATAATACAATTTAAGTCTTTGATGTGTTTTCGTTAAAAACAATTTAATTAAACGTAATTAATAACATTCAAATTTTAACTAAACGTAAAAAAAGCATATTAATAAAACGAATTAAAAAAATTCGTTTTTTAACTTTTTAGCTTAAACGTTAAAGCTCAAAGGCGTTTAATAAAAATAAATTTAAAATTTTTTTTTGCTAAATCGTTAAAAAGAAAATAAAAGTGTTAATAAAAATTATCTTTTTAAAGCTTTTACGATTAAAACGCAATTAAAAACAAAAAGCGTTTTGCTAAAAAAATTTAAAGATTTTAACGTTAACGTTAAATGCAAATTTAAAAACAATTTAAAATTTTTGGAATTTGCATGTTAAACGTTAAAAATAATAAAAAAAGTCTATTTCTAAAATAATTAAGCAATTTGTCTTGAATCGTTAAATAAAGCTTTTAAAAATAATAAAAAACGTTTTATGCGTTTACTTTAAAAACGCAAATAAAAGCAAAGTGTTTTCGTTAAAAAATTTTCAGCTTTTTAACTGATTAACTTAAATAACTAAATTAATAAAATCGAAATAAAATTTCAATTGCTGAATACGTTAAATGAGATCAAATAAAACGTGCTGTTTTTTAAAAGTAATATTTTAATTTTTACGTTAAATCGTTAAATAGACGCATATAATAAACTAAAAAAAATTAGTTTTTGTTTTACGTTAAAAAAGAAAACTCAAATCTCGTTTTGCTAAAATAAGCATTTTCAAGCATTTTAGATCGTTGAAATCTTTTCAAATAGAGCAATATTAATAAAAACGAATATTAAAATTTTTATTTTTTTACGCGTTAAAACGCAGATTAAAGCTCAAACGTACTGTTTTGCTAAATAAGCATTTTCAAGCATTTTAATCGTTAAACTAAATAGAAGCATTAATAAAAAATAATAAATCGTTTAGCTGTTTACGCGTTAAAACGATTAAAAGCTCAAACGTGCGTTTTTGCAAAATAAGCATTTTCAAGCATTTAGTCTTGAAATCGTTCAAATAACAATTATAAAAAACGAATAAAAAATTTCGTTTTTTATGCTGTTTTACGCGTTAAAACAATTAAAGCTTTGTAAAAAAATTTTCAAAGTTTTCAAATTGAACGTTAAATCGATTTAAAAAAAAATAATAAAATCGAATATAAAAATTTCGTCCTTTTATGCTGTTTTACGCTAAAAAGCATTTTAAAACAATGTGTTGCTAAATAACATTTTCAAATTTTAGATCGTTGAAAAGTTCAAATAGACGCAATATTTTAAAAAAATTAAAAATTCGTGTTTTAACCCTGTTTTGCAATAAGTAAATTAAAGTGCTGTGCTAAATAAGCATTTTCAAAATTTAATTTTAAATTCTGTTAAATAGCAGTATATTAAAACGAATAAAAATTTTGTCGTTTTGGTTTTACCGTTAAAAAACGCAGATTAAGCATTTAAGTTTTACTTAAAATAACATTTTAACGTTTTAATCGTTAAAAACGTTAAAAAAAATTTTTTTATGTAACGTAATAAAATTTAACGTTTTAATGCTGTTTTGCTTAAAACGACATTAATCAAAACTGTGTTACAAAATAGCATTTTAATAAATAAAATTAAAATTGTTAAATAACGTTATTATTAAAACGATATAAAATTTGTGCTTACAAGCATTTTAACTTAAAACTTTTTTTAAAAGCTTTTAAACGATTAAAATTTGCGTTTATGCGTTTTAAAAATTTTGCAATACGGTAAAAGGTAAAAAGCTTTTTAGAATTAGAGTTAAAAGCTTTTAAAATAAAACGAATTTAAAACCCCTTTTCTGTTTTT
>NW_027047895.1:0-12164 GCF_025399875.1 Dalotia coriaria | reverse complement strand
GTTAAAAATTCATTTTCAAGCATTTTAGATCGTTGAAATCGTTCAAATAGACGCATATTAATAAAAACGAATAATAAAATTTTGTCGTTTTATGCTGTTTTACGCGTTAAAACGCAGATTAAAGCTCAAAACGTGCTGTTTTGCTAAAATAATCATTTTCAAGCATTTTAGATCGTTGAAATCGTTCAAATAGAAGCAATATTAATAAAAACGAAAAAAAATTCGTTGTTTTTATGTTGTTTTACGCGTTAAAACGCAGATTAAAGCTCAAAACTTGCTGTTTTGCTAAAATAATCATTTTCCAGCATTTTAGATCGTTGAAATCGTTCAAATAGACGCAATATTATTAAAACGAATAATAAAATTTCGTCGTTTTTATGCTGTTTTACGCGTTAAAACGCAGATTAAAGCTCAAAACGTGCTGTTTTGCTAAAATAATCATTTTCAAGCATTTTAGATCTTTGGGAAATCGTTCAAATAGAAGCAATATTAATAAAAACGAATAATAAAAAATTCGTCGTTTTATGCTGTTTTACACGTTAAAACGCAGATTAAAGCTCAAAACGTGCTGTTTTGCTAAAATAATCATTTTCAAGCATTTTAGATCGCTGAAATCGTTCAAATAGAAGCAATATTAATAAAAAACGAATAAAAAATTCGTTGTTTTATGCTGTTTTACGCGTTAAAACGCAGATTAAAAGCTCAAAACGTGCTGTTTTGCTAAAATAATCATTTTCAAGCATTTTAGATCGTTGGAAATCGTTCAAATAGACGCAATATTAATAAAAACGAATAATAAAAAATTTTGTCGTTTTTATGTTGCTTTTTACGCGTTAAAACGCAGATTAAAGCTCAAAACGTGCTGTTTTGCTAAAATAATCATTTTCAAGCATTTTAGATCGTTGAAATCGTTCAAATAGAAGAATATTAATAAAAAAAACGAATAAAAATAATCTGTTGTTTTATGCTGTTTTACGCGTTAAAACGCAGATTAAAGCTCAAAACTTGCTGTTTTGCTAAAATAATCATTTTCAAGCATTTTGATCGTTGAAATCGTTCAAATAGACGCAATATTATTAAAAACGAATAATAAAAATTTCGTCGTTTTTATGCTGTTTTACGCGTTAAAACGCAGATTAAAGCTCTAAACGTGCTGTTTTGCTAAAATAATCATTTTCAAGCATTTTAGATCGTTGAAATCGTTCAAATAGAAGCAATATTAATAAAAACGAATAATAAAAATTCGTCGTTTTTGTGTTTTACGCGTTAAAACGCAGATTAAAGCTCAAAACGTGCTGTTTTGCTAAAATAATCATTTTCAAGCATTTTAGATCGTTGAAATCGTTCAAATAGACGCAATATTAATAAAAAATAAATAATATAAATTTCGTCGTTTTATGCGTTTTACGCGTTAAAACGCAGATTAAAAGCTCAAAACGTGCTGTTTTGCTAAAATAATCATTTTCAAGCATTTTAGATCGTTGAAATCGTTCAAATAGACGCAATATTAATAAAAAACGAATAATAAAAATTTCGTCGTTTTATGCTGTTTTACGCGTTAAAACGCAGATTAAAGCTCAAAACGTGCTGTTTTGCTAAAATAATCATTTTCAAGCATTTTAGATGGTTGAAATCGTTCAAATAGAAGCAATATTAATAAAAACGAATAATAAAAATCTGTCGTTTTATGCTGTTTTACGCGTTAAAACGCAGATTAAAGCTCAAAACGTGCTGTTTTGCTAAAATAATCATTTTCAAGCATTTTAGATCGTTGAAATCGTTCAAATAGAAGCAATATTAATAAAAACGAATAATAAAAATTTCGTCGTTTTATGCTGTTTTACGCGTTAAAGCGCAGATTAAAGCTCAAAACGAGCTGTTTTGCTAAAATAATCATTTTCAAGCATTTTAGATCGTTGAAATCGTTCAAATAAAAGCAATATTAATAAAAACGAATAATAAAATTTCCCGTCGTTTTATGCTGTTTTACGCGTTAAAACGCAGATTAAAGCTCAAAACGTGCTGTTTTGCTAAAATAATCATTTTCAAGCATTTTAGATCGTTGAAATCGTTCAAATAGACGCAATATTAATAAAAACGAATAATAAAAATTCTGACGTTTTATGCTGTTTTACGCGTTAAAACGCAGATTAAAACTCAAAACGTGCTGTTTTGCTAAAATAATCATTTTCAAACATTTGTAGATCGTTGAAATCGTTCAAATAGAAGAATATTAATAAAAAACGAATAATAAAAATTTCGTCGTTTTATGCTGTTTTACGCGTTAAAACGCAGATTAAAAGCTCAAAACGTGCTGTTTTGCTAAAATAATCATTTTCAAGCATTTTAGATCGTTGAAATCGTTCAAATAGAAGCAATTAATAAAAACGAATAATAAAAATTGTCGCTTTTATGCTGTTTTACGCGATAAAACGCAGATTAAAGATCAAAACGTGCTGTTTTGCTAAAATAATCATTTTCAAGCATTTCAGATCGTTGAAATCGTTCAAATAGACGCAATATTAATAAAAACGAATAATAAAAATTCCGTCGTTTTTATGCTGTTTTACGCGTTAAAACGCAGATTAAAGCTCAAAACGTGCTGTTTTGCTAAAATAATCATTTTCAAGCATTTTAGATCGTTGAAATCGTTCAAATAGAAGCAATATTACATAAAAAACGAATAATAAAAATTCGTCGTTTTATGCTGCTTTACTCGTTAAAACGCAGATTAAAGCTGAAAACGTGCTGTTTTGCTAAAATAATCATTTTCAAGCATTTTAGATCGTTAAAATCGTTCAAATAGACGCAATATTAATAAAAAAACGAATAATAAAAATTTCGTCGTTTTATGCTGTTTTACGCATTAAAACGCAGATTAAAGCTCAAAATGTGCTGTTTTGCTAAAATAATCATTTTCAAGCATTTTAGATCGTTGAAATCGTTCAAATAGAAGCAATATTAATAAAAAACGAATAATAAAAAATTCGTCGTTTTTATGCTGTTTTACGCGTTAAAACGCAGATTAAAGCTCAAAACGTGCTGTTTTGCTAAAATAATCATTTTCAAGCATTTTAGATCGTTGAAATCGTTCAAATAGACGCAATATTAATAAAACGAATAATAAAAATTTTGTCGTTTTTATGCTGTTTTACGCGTTAAAACGCAGATTAAAGCTCAAAACGTGCTGTTTTGCTAAAATAATCATTTTCAAGCATTTTAGATCGTTGAAATCGTTCAAATAGAAGCAATATTAATAAAAACGAAAAAAAAATTCGTTGTTTTTATGCTGTTTTACGCGTTAAAACGCAGATTAAAGCTCAAAACTTGCTGTTTTGCTAAAATAATCATTTTCAAGCATTTTAGATGGTTGAAATCGTTCAAATAGACGCATATTATTAAAAACGAATAATAAAAATTTCGTCGTTTTTATGCGTTTTACGCGTTAAAAACGCAAATTAAAGCTCAAAACGTGCTGTTTTGCTAAAATAATCATTTTCAAGCATTTTAGATCGTTGAAATCGTTCAAATAGAAGCAATATTAATAAAAACGAATAATAAAAAATGGTTGTTTGTAAAGTAGGTTTACGATCGAGATGTTTACGTGATAACGTCTTATTGGTGATATAAGTTTTGTTTGTTGCAAATTGTTGTAACACTTCACTTGCACTTCACATTTTGTTTTACCGTTAGGCTCCCGCACACTACAAACTTTTATCGGCCGATAAAACATTCAACGAAAACTTAACCGCACGAGAAAATCTCCATTCGTTTGTGGAGCCGTTAGAGTGAGAGAGACGGAAGATCGGTCAACCTCACCTGAACGCTAGCGACTGGCACGGAATGACTGGCAGCGCTCGAGATGAGACGGGAGATCGGTCCGTCTCTCTGGTTATAACGAGAGGGGTCGGAATGACTGGCAGCGCTCGAGATGAGACGGGAGATCGGTCCGTCTCTCTCGTTATAACGAGGGGGTATACCTGCGATCGACCTCGCTCGTGACACAGTTTCTGAACAGTCACCCAATAAAACGATTTTAAAGACGTTATCACGTCAAAAATCGTCGTTTTATGCTGTTTTACGCGTTAAAACGCAGATTAAAGCTCAAAACGTGCTGTTTTGCTAAAATAATCATTTTCAAGCATTTTAGATCGTTGAAATCGTTCAAATAGACGCAATATTAATAAAAACGAATAATAAAAATGTCGTCGTTTTTATACTGTTTTACGCGTTAAAACGCAGATTAAAGCTCAAAACGTGCTGTTTTGCTAAAATAATCATTTTCAAGCATTTTAGATCGTTGAAATCGTTCAAATAGAAGCAATATTAATGAAAACGAATAATAAAAAATTCGTCTTTTTTAGGGTTTTTACGCGTTAAAGGGCAGATTGCTCAAAACGTGCTGTTTTGCTAAAATAACTTTTCAAGCATTTTAGATCGTTGAAATCGTTAAATAGACGAAAAAATTTTAATAAAAAACGAATAAAAAAAATTTCTCGTTTTTTTGGTTTTACGCGAAAAACGAGTTTAAAACCCTCAAACGTGCTTTTTTGCTAAAATAATCTTTTTTCCATTTTAGATCGTTGAAATCTTTTCCAAAAGACGAATATTAATAAAAAACGAATAATAAAAATTCGTCGTTTTATGTGTTTTACGCTTTAAAAACGCAGAAAAACCCAAAAACGTGCTGTTTTGCTAAAAAATAATCATTTTAAAGCTTTTTTGATCTTTGAAACGTTCAAAAGAAGCAATTTAATAAAAACGAATAAAAAAAATTTTCCGTTTTTGGTTTTACGCTTTAAAAACGCAGTTTGCTCAAAACGTGGCTAAAATAACTTTTCAAGCATTTTAGATCGTTGAAATCGTTCAAATAGAAGCAATTTTAAAAAAAACGAATAAAAAAAAAATTGCGTTTTTGCTGTTTTAGGGTTAAAACGCAGATTAAAGTAAAAACGTGCTGTTTTGTAAAATAATCATTTTCAAGCTTTTTAAATCTTTGGGAACCGTTCAAATAGACGCAATATTAAAAAAAAACGAATAAAAATTTCGTCGTTTTATTCTTTTTTACGCGTTAAACGCAGATTAAAGCTAAAAACGTGCTGTTTTTAAAATAATCATTTTCGCTTTTTTGATCGTTAAATCGTTCAAATAGAAGCAATTAAAAAAAAACGAATAATAAAAATTCGTCGTTTTATGTGTTTAGGGTTAAAAACGCAGATTAAAGCTAAAAACGTGCTGTTTCCTAAAATAATCATTTTCAAGCTTTTTAGACGTTGAAATCTTTCAAATAGACGAATATTAATAAAAACAAAAAAAAATTTGCTTTTTTATTCTGTTTTACGCGTTAAAACGCAGATTGCTCAAACGTGCTGTTTTGCTAAAATAATCTTTTTCAACATTTTAGATCGTTGAAATCGTTCAAATAGAAGCAATTAATAAAAACGAATAATAAAAATTCGTCGTTTTTAGTGTTTTCGCAAAAACGCAGATTAAAGCGAACGTGCTGTTTTGCTAAAAAAATGATTTTCAAGCTTTTTTGGATCGTTGAAATCGTTCAAATAGACGAATATTAATAAAAACGAAAAAAAAAATTTTCTGCCTTTTTTTCCCTGTTTTACGCGTTAAAACGAGATTAAAGATCAAAACGTGCTGTTTTGCTAAAATAACATTTTCGCATTTTAGATCGTTGAAATCTTTCAAATGGGGACCCCAAATTAAAAAAACGAATAAAAAAATTCGTCGTTTTATGCTTTTTTACGCGTTTAAACGCAGTTTTGCTCAAAGCGGCTTTTTTGCAAAAAATAATCTTTTTCAAGCATTTTGATCGTTAAAATGTTCAAATAGACGAAATTAAAAAAAACGAAAAAAAAATTTTGCGTTTTATTCTGTTTTACGCTTTAAAAAACGCATATTAAAGCTCAAACCGTGCTGTTTTGCTAAAATAATCATTTTCGCATTTTAGATCGGTGAAATCTTTCAAATAGAAGCAATATTAAAAAAAAACAAAAAAAAAATTTGACGTTTTTGTGTTTTACGCGAAAAAACGCAGATTAAAGCTCAAAACGTGCTGTTTTGCTAAAATAATGATTTTCAAGCATTTTAAATCGTTGAAATCGTTCAAAAGACGGCAATATTAATAAAAACGAATAAAAAATTTCGTCTTTTTTATGCTGTTTTACGCGTTAAAACGCAGATTCCCTAAAAACGGCTTTTTCCCTTAAAAAATCTTTTTCAAGAGACGTTGAAATCGTTCAAATAGAAGCAATTTTAAATAAAAACGAATAATCAAAATTCGTCGTTTTATGTTGTTTTACGCTTAAAACGCAGTTTAAAAAGCTAAAAAACGTGCTGTTTTGCTAAAATAATAATTTTCAAGCATTTTAGATCGTTGAAATCGTTCAAATAGACAAATTTTTAAAAAAAAACGAATAAAAAAATTTCGTCGTTTTATTCTTTTTTACGCGAAAAAGCAGATTAAAGCTAAAAAGGGCTTTTTGTTTAAAAATAATAATTTTCAGCATTTTAATCGTTGAAAGTTCAAAATGCGAATATTAATAAAACGAATAATAAAAATTTTGATCTTTAATCGTTTTACGCGTAAAAACGAATAAAGCAAAACGTGCTGTTTTATATTATCATTTAAAGCATTTAAACGTAAACGTGCTTTTTAGAAGAATATTAATAAAAACGATTTTAATTGAGTGTTAATTACGCGTTAAAACAGATAAAGTCAAAACGTGTTTTTGCTAAAATATTTTTAAGTTAAACGTTAAAATTCAAAAACGCATTTTATAAAAAAATATTAAAATTCTTTTATGCTGATTTTCGTAAAGCAATTATAAAAAGCTAAAAATTGCGTTTAAAATAATCTTTACTTAAAATTTAAGTCGAAACTTCATTGAAAGCTAATATTAAAAAAACGAATTTAATTAAATTTCTTTATGTGTTTTACGCGTTAAAAAGATTAAAGCTCAAAACGTGTTTTTGAAAATTAACCTTTTAAAGCATTTTAGATCGTTAAATCGTTCAGTTTTAAAAATATAATTTTAAAACAATAATAAAAAATTTCGTCGTTTTATAGCTGTTTTAGCGTTAAAACGCAGATTAAAGCTCAAAAACGTACTGTATTTGCTAAAATATTATTTTAGCGATTTTAGAATCGTTGAAATCGTTCAAATCGTAAGCAATATTAATAAAAACGAATAATAAAAATTTCGTTTTAATCGTTAATTACGCGTTAAAAACAGATTAAGCTCAAAACGTGCTGTTTTGCTAAAATAATCATTTCAAGCATTTTAGATCGTGAAATCGTTCAAAAGACGCAATATTAATAAAAACGAATAATAAAAATTTCGTCGTTTTATGCTGTTTTACGCGTTAAAAGTGATTAAAAGCTTCAAAAATTGCTGTTTTGCTAAATAATCATTTTCAAGCATTTTAAGCGTTGAAATCGTTCAATAGAAAATATCTAATAAAAACGAATATAAAAATCGTTCGTTTTATGCTTTTAACGAAAAACGCAGATTAAAGCTCAATTTGCTGTTTTGTAAATAATCATTTAAGCATTTCAGATTGAAATCTTTTCAAAAATAATATTTAATAAAAACGAATAATAAAATTTATGTCGTTTATGTGTTTTACGCTTAAAACGAAGATTAAACTTTTAACGTGCTGTTTTCGCTTAAAAACATTTTCAAGCTTTTAAATCGTTGAAATGTTCAAATAAGCAATATTAATTAAAACGGAAATCTAAAATTCGTTTTATTAAATAATTTTATCGTTTTAATCGCTAGATTAAGCTTAAAACGTGCTGTTTGCTAAAATAATCATTTCAAGCATTTTGATCGATAAAATTTCATATTAGATTTAATTATTAAAACGAATAATAAAATTTCAGTCGTTTTACGTTTTACGCATTAAAAACGCAGATTAAAGCTTAAAATGCGTTTGTTTAAAATAATCATTTTCTAAGCATTTTAGATCGTTGAAATTTACATTTAGATCTGCAATATTAATAAAAACGAATAATAAAAATTGTCGTTTTATGCTGTTTTAGCGTTAAAACGTCGATTAACGCGTTCAAAACGGTTTTACTAAAACTAATGATTTCAAAATATTTATTTCGTTGAAATCTTGTTCAAATAGAGCAATATTAATAAAACGAATAATAAAAATTCGTCGTTTTTATGCTGTTTTACGCGTTAAAACGCAGATTAAAGCTCAAAACGTGCTTTTGCTAAAATTATCATTTTCAAGCATTTTAGATCGTTGAAATCGTTCAAATAGAACAATATTAATAAAAAACGAAAAAAATTCGTTGTTTTTATGCTGTTTTACGCGTTAAAACGCAGATTAAAAGCTCAAAACTTGCTGTTTTGCTAAAATAATCATTTTCAAGCATTTTAGATCGTTGAAATCGTTCAAATATGACGCAAATTATTAAAAAACGAATAATAAAATTTTGTCGTTTTTATGCTGTTTTACGCGTTAAAACGCAGATTAAACTCAAAACGTGCTGTTTTGCTCATTTTAGATCGTTGAAATCGTTCAAATAGACGCAATTAATAAAACGAATAATAAAATTTCGTCGTTTTATGTTTTTACGCCAAAACGAAATTAAAGCTAAAAACGTGCTGTTTGCTAAAATAATCTTTTTCAAGCATTTTAAATCGTTGAAATCGTTCAAATAAACAAAATAAAAAAAACGAATAATAAAAATTCGTCGTTTTATGCTGTTTTACGCTTTAAAAACGCAGATTAAACCCAAAAACGTGCTTTTTGCTAAATAATCATTTTCAAGCATTTTAGACGTTGAAATCGTTCAAATAGAAGCAATATTAATAAAAACGAATAAAAAAAAATTCGTCTTTTTTTATGTGTTTTCGCGTTAAAACGCAGATTAAACCAAAAGGGCTTTTTTGCTAAAATAATCATTTTCAAGCTTTTTTTGATCGTTGAAATCGTTCTGACGAATTTTAAAAAAAACAAATAAAAAAAATTTCGTCGTTTTTTTTTTACGCTTTAAAAACGAGTTTAAAAACACAAAACGTGCTTTTTTTTGTAAAATAATCATTTTAAAAGCATTTCATATCGTTGAAATCTTTAAGGGCAATATTAAAAAAAAACGAATAATAAAATTGTCGTTTTATGTTTTTTACGCGTTAAACGCGTTTAAAAAGCTAAAAAATGCTGTTTTGCAAAAATCACAAGCATTTTAGATTTGAAATCGTTCAAATAGACGCAATTAATAAAACGAATAAAAAAAATTTCGTCGTTTTATGCTGTTTTACGCGTTAAAAGCAAATTAAAGCACAAAAAGGGCTTTTTTTAAAAAATAATCATTTTCAAGCATTTTAGATCGTTGAAATCGTTCAAATAGAAGAATATTAAAAAAAAACGAATAAAAAAAAAATTCGTCGTTTTATGTTGTTTACGCTTTAAAAACGCAGATTAAATTTTCAAAACGTGCTGTTTTGCTAAAAATAATCTTTTTCGCTTTTTAGATCGTTGAAATCGTTAAATAGACGCAAAAATTAAAAAAAAAAAAAATAAAAATTTTTTGTCTTTTTTTGCTGTTTTACGCGTTAAAAGGGCCGTTTTAAAGCTAAAAACTTGCTGTTTTGTTAAAATAATCTTTTTCAAGCATTTTGGGATCGTTGAAATCGTTCAAATAGAAGCAAATATTAATAAAAAACGAAAAATTTAAAACCGTCTTTTTATGTTGTTTTCCAAAACGCAGATTAAACCCTTAAAAACGTGCTTTTTTTGCAAAATAATCATTTTCCCCATTTTAAATCGTTAAAACCGTTCAAATAGACGAAATTTAAAAAAAAAAAACGAATAATTTTCCCCTGTCTTTTTTGGTTGTTTTACGCGTTAAAACGCAGATAAAAGCTCAAAACGTGCTGTTTCTAAAAAAATCATTTTCCAACTTTTAGATAGGGGAAACCGTTCAAATAGAAGCAATATTAATAAAAAACGAAAAAAAAAAAAACCCGTCTTTTTTATGCTGTTTTACGCTTTAAAAAACGCGGTTTAAAAAGCTAAAAACGTGCTGTTTTGCAAAAAAATAATCATTTTCAAGCATTTTAGGTCGTTGAAATCGTTCAAATAGCCCTTAATATTAAAAAAAAAACGAATAAAAAAAATTTCTGCCTTTTTTATGCTGTTTTACGCGTTACGTGCTGTTTTCTAAAATAATCATATTTCCTTTTTTGGATCGTTTGGAAATCTTTCAAATGGGAAGCAATATTAAAAAAAAAACGAATAAAAAAAATTTCGTCGTTTTATGCTGTTTTACGCGTTAAAACGCAGATTAAAGCTCAAAAGGGCTGTTTTGCAAAAATAACCATTTTCAAGCATTTTAGATCGTTGAAATCGTTCAAAAGACGCAATATTAATAAAAAAAATAAAAAAAATTTCTGCCTTTTTTATCCCGTTTTAGGGTTAAAACGCAAAAAGCCCAAAAGGCGTTTTGCTAAAATAATTCTTTTTCAAGCATTTTAGATCGTTGAAATCGTTCAAAAACGAATATTAATAAAAAACGAATAAAAAAATTTTTCCCCGTCGTTTTTATTTGTTTTACGCTTTAAAAAACGGGGATTAAAGCTCAAAACGTGCTGTTTTCAAAATAATCATTTTCAAGCATTTTGATCGGAAATCGTTCAAATAGAAGCAAATATTAAAAAAAACAAAAAAAAATTCCTTTTTTAAAAGCTGTTTTACGCTTTAAAAACGCAGTTTTAAAGTTTCAAAACGTGCTGTTTTGCTAAAATAATCATTTTAAAAATTTGATCGGGGGAAACGTTCAAATAGACGCAATATTAAAAAAAAAACGAATAAAAAAAATTTCGTCTTTTTTATGCTTTTTTACGCGTCAAAACGCAGTTTAAAAAGCTCAAAACGTGCTGTTTTGTTTAAAATAATCATTTTCAAGCATTTTAAATCGTTAAAACCGTTCAAATAGAAGCAAATATTAAAAAAAACGAATAATAAAAAATTGTCGTTTTTATGTTGTTTTACGCGTTAAAACGCAGTTTAAAAAGCTCAAAACGTGCTTTTTGCTAAAATAATCATTTTCAAGCTTTTTAGATCGGGGAAATCGTTCAAATAGAACCCTCTAAAAAAAAAACAAAATAATAAAAATTGTCGTTTTATGCTGTTTTACGCTTTAAAAAACGCAGTTTAAAAAGCTAAAAACGGCTGTTTTGCTAAAAATAATCATTTTCCCCATTTTAGATCGTTAAATGTTCAAAATAGAAGAATTAAAAAAAAAAAAACAAAATAATTAAAAATTCGTTCGTTTTAGCGTTTTACGCGTTAAAACGCAGATTAAATCTCAAAACGTGCTGTTTTGCTAAAATAATCATTTTCAAGCATTTTAGATCGGGGGAAATCTTTCAAATAGAAGCAATATTAATAAAAACGAAAATAAAAATCGGGCCGTTTTATGCTTTTTTACGCTTTAAAAAGGGCGGGTTTAAAAACCCCAAAAAAGGGCCGTTTTGCAAAAATAATTTTTTTCAAACATTTTAGATCGGGGAAACCCAAATAGACGAAAATTTTAAAAAAAAACGAATAAAAAAAATTCCTCCGTTTTATGCTGTTTTAGGGTAAAAAAAGGATTAAACCCTAAAAAGGGCTGTTTTGCAAAAAATAACCATTTTCAAGCATTTTAAATCAAAAAACCGTTAAATAGAAGCTAAAAAAAAAAACGAAAAAAAAAATTCGTCGTTTTTATGTTGTTTTAGGCGAAAACGCGGGATTAAAGCTCAAAAGGGCCGTTTTGCTAAAATAATCATTTTCAAGCATTTTAGATCTTTGGGGAAATCGTTCAAATAGAAGCAAATATTAAAAAAAAAACGAATAAAAAAAATTTCGTCGTTTTATGTTTTTTTTACGCGTTAAAACGCAGAAAAAGTTTCCAAAAGTGTTGTTTTTGCAAAAAAATAATCATTTTCAAGCATTTTAGATCGTTGAAATCGTTTTTAAAAAGACGCAAATTAATAAGAAACAAATAAAAAAAAATTTCGTCGTTTTTATGTTGTTTTACGCGTTAAAAGGGCAGTTTTAAAAGCAAAAAACGTGCTTTTGCTAAAATAATCTTTTTAAACTTTTTTATATCGTTGAAATCGTTCAAGAGAAGCAAATTAAAAAAAAACGAA